>NW_012104943.1:1795558-1852426 GCF_000951045.1 Mandrillus leucophaeus | reverse complement strand
TTGAACCCGGGAGGCGGAGGTTGCAGTGAGCCGAGATCACGCCACTGCACTGCAGCCTGGGTGACAGAGCAAGGAAAAAAAAAGAGCATTGTTTGGACATCCTTCCACAGCATATCATGAACAAATCTGCCTTAATCTTTTTCTAACAGCTGCATAGTTTTCCATTGTTTGGGTACTCTATCATGTATTTAATTAATCTCCCAATTAATATACACCTAGATTGATTGTAGCTTTTGCTCTTATCTAGAGTGCTATGGGGGAAAGATCTAGATGTTTGTGCATGTGTTTGTATATGTATATGTTAAGTGTGTTAGTATGGCTGTAGAATAAGAGTCCTGTCACTGGACTTAAACTAGAAATGCTGGGTTCAATTGGAAATGCTGTTTTAATTGTGACAGCCACCGGTGCCTCTGAAAAGTCTCTACGAATTGACCCTTCCAACAAGAGCATATAACAGCTTTCACTTTCCTTTCCCTGCATTCTGGCCAACTGGAGCCATTACTCAACCTTTTCATTTTTGTCAGTCTGAAAGGAGCAGAGAGGTCCTCATTGTTTGATTTGCATTTGAAAGCCTACCATACAGGGGCATCTTCTCATGTTGTTCTTGGCTCAGTGAGGAGGGCCTTAGAGACCAGACTTTGGAACTAGATAGAGCTGGATACCGTCCCAGCTCAGCCACTTGCCAACTGTGATCTCTGGAGCCTCAGTTTATCCATCTGTAAAATGAGCATCCTTAGACTAAATTCATGGGGTTTACTGAGAGGGTGCAATAAAGCAATAAAAAATGTTTATCACTACAAATGTTAGTGTGTTTCTCATCCAAACAAACAAACAAAATAAATAAATATATATATATATAGTCATGCATCGCTTAACAATGGGGATATGTTCTAGGCGATTTCCTCATTGTGCAAAGGTCACAGAGTGTACTTACACAAACCTAGATGGTACAGCCTACTACATACCTAGGTTATATGGTACAGCCCATTGTTCCTAGGTGCCAAACCTGTACAGCATGTGACTGCACTAAATACTGTAGGCAACTGTAACACAATGCTAAGTATTTGTGTATCTAAAATTAGAAAAGGTACAGCAAAAAATACAGTATTGTTTTATGGGATCACTGATATGTCATTATGCAGTACATGACTCTGTGTGTGTGTGTGTGTGTGTATACACACATATATATGCACATACACACATAGTCTTACACTGTGTATGTATATAGATGTGTGTATATATATAGTCTTATACTGTATATGTATATTGTGTGTATATATGTGTGTTTGTGTGTACATATATATGTATATATACATACACACGGATATATATATACTTTTTGATTGACCTAGTCAATGGCCAATTTAACCGTTTCTGCAGCATCTGAGATCTCACCATCTCCTCACTGCTGCCCCCTGCTTGAGGGTAGAAAATGTAAATAAAATGCTGAAAAATAAAACTTAAAACTGTCATATTCAATGATTGGTCTTACTAGCTGAGCAACCTTGGCCATGGTACTTCTCTGAGCTCCAGTTTCTTTCTCTGTAAAATGGGGTGTTCACTCTACCTACCCCACAATGTCACTGGGAGAATGAAGAGGCGCTTAGGGCAGTGCCTGGCCCTGGCAAGCACTAGATAAATGATCCTTGTGGTTGTTCTACTTGTCCAGGGATCCCCTAAAGTGTTCAGGCCACTTTCCCCAGTGGGATAGGAGGAAAGCAGTCACCTCAACTAACAGAGGGTAATCTATCAAACACCTACTGGGTGCCAGGCTAGTTGAAGACCCTTTGGGCCTATAAACACTGCTGTAGGGTGTGGTGGAAGGGCATCTCCAACTCTCTGAGACACAATTAGATCCTGCCATGCTCGGCAAGCAGGTTGAGCCATCAGACCCTGTTTGCTTGCTTGCTTGCTTTCTTTCTTTCTTTCTTTCTTTCTTTCTTTCTTTTCTTTCTTTCTTTTTTCTTTCTTCTCTCTTTCTTCTCTCTTTCTCTCTCTCTTTCTCTCTCTCTTTCTCTCTTTCTCTTTCCTTCTTCTCTCTCTCTCTCTCTCTTTCTCTCTTTCTCTCTTTCTTTCTACAGGGTCCTGCTCTGTCACCCAGGCTGGAGTACAGTGGTGCCAAGGCTACAGCTCACTGCAGCCTTGACCTCACGTGCTCAAGCCATCCTTCCATCTCAGCCTCCCAAGTAGCTGGGACTACAGGCATGTACTAAAATGCCCAGCTAATTTTTGTATTTTTTGTAGAGACAGGGTTTTTCCATGTTGCCCAGGCTGGTCTTGAACTCCTGGGCTCAAGTGATCCTCCTGCCTCAGCCTCCCAAAGTGCTGGGATTACAGGTGTGAACAACCTCGCCCAACCCCCTCCCCCACTGTTTTTTAATCTCCTTTGTAGAGGTCATCAACAACCCCATTCACTAGTGTTTAACAAGAAAACATCCTCTTGGGGAGCGGGAAGTTATTGTGACTCTCCTTTGTGAGAAACAAATGCCATTTTCTGAATGATTTTTGCCATGTTTTATTTTTTAAAAATTTTCTCCTTTGGAAGCAGGGTGCACTGTGTATACTGTCATGTTGCTCAGATGACAGGTAAGTTACCTGTGAGTAGGCATAAGTGCTGACATTGTTTCTGGGTCCTTCAGTATCACACAGAATCTCCCTTGGGGTTGTGCATGGTGAGGAGAGTAATTCACCCTCATCAAGGCTATGATTCATCCCGCCATAACTGAGTTAAGGGTTTTGTGAAGACAGCTGAAATATCCACACCATGCAGGGAACCGAGACACATTAAAGAACACATCTCAAAAAATACTAGTTTTGCAGTGGAGAAACCTGGGTGGTAACTGGGTGGTAACATTAATCAATTGATCCAAGTTAACATCCCAATAACAGAACATACTAACTTCATGGACCCCCTGCTGTGAGACACCGAGAAGCTCACAGTGTCCCTCAAGTAGCATTCCTGCCAAAAAGGCAAGCCCAAATCTACTCCTGAGGAAACATCAGTCAAACCTAAATCAAGGGAAATTCCACAAAATGAACGGCCAGTCTTCTTCAAAAATAGTGTCATGGAATACAGACAGGCTGAGAAAGTTCTAAATTAAAAGACACTAGTGGGGCACGTCAATTACATGCCATGCATGATCCTGGATTGGAACATGGACTGGAAAAAACTGTTATAAGAATGTTATTGGGCTAAAAGACAAAATTTGAATAAGGTCTGCAGATCAGATAATAGTCTTACAGCAATGTGACATTTCCTGGTACTGACAATTGTACTGTGGCTATGTTGGAGAATGACCTTATTCTTAGAAAATGCATACCTAGTATTTGTGGGTAAAAAGGTGTCATATTCACAACTTATTCTCACATGGTCTAGAAAAAAATAAGTAGGTAGATAGAAAGAAAGATAGGTAGGTAGATAGATAGATAGATAGAGAGATAGATAGATAGATAGATAGAGAGATAGATAGATAGATAGATAGATAGAGAGATAGATAGATAGATAGATAGAGAGATAGATAGATAGATAGATAGAGAGATAGATAGATAGATAGATAGATAGATAGATAGATGAATATTGATAAAGCAAGTATGGCCAATTATTAACAACTGGTGAATCTGGGTTAAGGGTATACCAGAGTTCTTTACTGTCTTTTTGCAGCTTTTTTGTAAGTTTGAAATTATTCTAAAGTGAAAAATTTTAAACATTCTAGTAACTGCAACCATGGTGCATGTTACAAACTAAATAGTAAATAAGTCCTAATTAATAAAGGAAGCGAAACATTAACGTTGCAGAAATGTAAAACCAAAAACAAATGACAAAACCCTCTCCCTCTGCTGGCAGTTTTAGCATTCTTGTACACAGAATGATCATTTATTTTGTTTTGTTTTGTTTTTCAAGTTTCTCTTAGTACAAAATTTAAATCTCTTTCATTTAACATGCTTGCACAAAGTACCCAGTAGGTGCCAAGCAATGACTCACAGCAAAGCCAATTCCCAATGGCTCTTGTTCTCATTGGAAGTGAAGGCCATAATCTATATGTATGTATCCTCTCTGCCTTCAGTAGAGAAGGCAGGAATACTGGGAGGAAGGAAGAAAGTAAAAACATATTTCTTAAAATGCCTCCTGACATGTCCACTTGGACTCTACTAGGCAAATCAAATGTCCTACATCCCATCCCAGCTCCTGATCATCTATCCTAAAACCTGAGCACACTACGCCTCCCCATCCCCTGCCCAGTTAGGTCTCTCCACTTCAGTGGATGGCCACTCCATCCTTCCAGTTGCTCAGACCAAAATCTTTGCATCAGCCTGGACTCCTCGCTTTCTCTCCCCCTCCACACCCTGTTGATCAGCAAATCCTATTGGCTCTACCTTCAAAACACATCCAGCATCTGTCCACTCATCACCACTGCACTGTCCCATCCTGCTCTGTCCTCCACCTGAATTGTTGCAATGGCCTGTAAAGCAGCCTCCCTGCTCCTAGTCTAGTCTCAACCCAGCAGCCAGAGTGGCCATGGTCCCTTTCAAACCTGAATCAGGTCATGGGACTTCTGACGGCAAACTGCCAGTGGCTTCCTAACTCATGCAAAAAAGGAAGGTCAAAATTCTTAAAATGGCCTGGGAAGTTCCTCATGTTTGGCACCACCCATCCCACACTCCCATAAGGTGATTTGACTTATTTGGCCTCATGTTATACAACTCCAGGGAACACTGCTGCTCTCCTGCTTCAGCCATGCTGGCTTTTGTGTGTGGTCATGGTCCCTGTTCAGGGCCTTAGAGTTGGCTGTGACCTCTCCCTGGAGCACCTCCCCCAGGCATCTGCATGGCTCACTTCCTCTTTCCCTTGAAGTCTTGCCTCTGATGGCTTACCTGGACCCACCCCTCCTACACACTCCCTGTTCATTTCCCTTACCCTACTCTCACTTTCCATGGTCATCTTCTAGTATACTATGCACACTACTTATTTTAAAAAATATGTATTCTCTCTTTCTGGCCCGCTAGAAAGTAAACTCCTTAAGGGCAGAAGTTTTGTTTATTGCGATATCCTTGGCTCCTACAACAATGCCTGCCACACAGTAGTAATGCAATAAAAATTGGTTGAACAAATAAAGACTATTGCAAAAATTAAGCATGGGAGATCAATGTAGTTGCATATTAAAATGATTTCTATAAAAATAAGCATGATCAGTCAAGATCTTTTTTTGTTTTTTATTTTTTTTGAGATGGAACTTCACTCTTGTCTCCCAGGCTAGAGTGCAATGGTACAATCTCGGCTCACTGCAACCTCTGCCTCCTAGGTTCAAGCGATTCTCTCCTCCCTCAGCCTCCCAGTAGCTGGGATTACAGGCGCCTGCCACCACGCCCAGCTACTTTTTGTATTTTTAGTAGAGACGGGGTTTCGCCATATTGGCCAGGCTGGTCTCGAACTCCTGACCTGAGGTGATCCACTGCCTTGGCCTCCCAAAGTGCTGGGATTACAGGTGTGAGCCACTGCACCCGGCCCAGTCGAGATCTTTTAACAAAATTTTTAAATTGTGTCTTTCAACAAAGGTGTTTATTCTGGGTTTTGGAGTTTGCATTCAAATCTCAATTTAGCTTTGTGATTCCTGAGCTTCAGTTTCCTTCCAGCAAAACCAAAAATAGAAGGACTTGGCTTGAAGCGTTTTAACTGAGGATTAAATTAGATGATACACCTGGCACTGGTTTAATAAATGAGAGTACAAGCTTTTTCTCATTTTGTCCTTCTGTAAATCTACCCAGAGTTAAGCCAAACTTCATAGTTAAATTCTCCACTAGTCTGCAGTTAAAAGGTCCCCAGGGTCACTCACTCTTCCAACCAACTGGCTAAAAATTTAGGGATTCCCGTGACCACCCTCAGGCTCAATAATTTGCTAGAACAATTCACAGAACTCAGGGACGTGCTATACTTACAGTTTTATTACGGTGAAAGGATACAGAGCAGAACCAGCCCAAAGGAGAAATGCACAGGGCAACGTCTGTCAGGGTTCCAAGTGCAATGCTTCTGTCATCCTTAAGGATCTGTTATCCTCCCAGCCTGAAAGTGTGACAATACTCAAGGAGTAATGTCAGTCAAGGAGGCTCACTTGAGCTTTGGTATACTGAGATTTTTATTGAGGCCTAATGAGGCCTCATACAGACATGATTGATGGAATCACTGGTCACATGGTTCATTCTCCAGCTCCCCTTTTCCCCTCCAAAGGTTGGGCTTATATCTCATGGCTCAAAGCCCCAACCCTCTAATCACATATTTGATCTTTCTGGCCTGGCCAGCCCCATTCTGAATCATCTCATTAGCATAAACTGTCCAGTGTGAGCTACCTCATTATCATAAACAATCAGGCCTGGTCCAAGGGGTCCACCATGAATAACAAAGACACTCCAGTCACTCAGGAAATTCTTAGGGTTTAGAAGCTACGTCTCGGGAACTAGAGATAATGGCCAGCCAAATTCTTCATTACACAAAACCAAACACAGTGGTCTAGCTAAAAAGTAAGGCATGTTTGCAAACATAACCATAGAGTACAAAATATAAAATTCAGACATTAAAATACCTCCTCCTGGACACAAACTAAAATTGTGTCCCTGTCTTTGTATACATAGAAAAAATAGAAAATTTTAAGTGCAAATGTATGCTCACTCTTTGTGCCAAGGACCTTAAGTAGTAAAAACAAAAACAAAAAAAAAGACTAGGAAGCCATTTTCATGAATGAGTAAATTTAGGTCTTTGGAAGCCACATGTGTAATTTCAAATCTGAGAAATGGATGCTTGTATGACAAAAACTAACAATATACACCACCATCACCACCACTGCCACTACCAAAACAAAATCAGGTCTATTATTATTTGGTTAGCTCTGGGAACAATTCCAGTATTGGTGCACCATCCTATATTTAGGTGAAATACACACTCTGAGATGACTGAGTTTCATATATGACTGAATCTGAATTTGGCTCCTTCTCATCTTAGATATACAATCTTCCTCCTAAAGTATGGATTCTATGAAATCTAGCACCTAATATTATGCCTAAAGGATTATGAGCCCACAGTTGAACACAAGGAGTTTTGGTTTATGGTCTTGACTCTGCAAACCAACTGAATACCCTCGAACAGGTGGCTTAACTTCTCTGTGCTGAATTCCATCCTCTGCAAAATATTGATACCAATATCTAGTCCCTTTATCTGCATACAAGTACTTTAAGGATAAAATGACACAAAAGGTGAGAGAATATTTTGATGAAGTTCACAAACACTAGATAAATGAGTTGCATTACATAAGGAATTACTAAACACCAAAATGTAAGGTGACACCTATAAGCTGGTCTTTTTTTTTTCCCCCAGCTGTTGTCCAATTTGTTGCTTTCTCTGAGCTGGTGCCCAAACCCTTTCGGGTAAGCTGCTGGTATAGATGGTGAGATTTGGATCAAGCAGAGAATATTCAGAGGTAAATGGTAAATTAAATTTCAAAAGCAGAGTTAGTTATTGGTTTATCACATTCATTGGTAGCCACGCCATCACTTCCATTTTTTTCTCAAAAACGCTGTTGGTGACTTTCTCTAGTTTAAGAAACCGTTCCTTTAGTTTGGGGTCCACAGACACCCAAGAGATTTTTGGAGAGAATTTAGGGAACTTAGAAGGAAAAAAACCCATCTTTATTTTCTTTAACCTCTAACTGAATGTTAGCAGTTTCTTCAAATACGCATGTAGTCAAGAAACCTCTGAAATCTTAGCAGTTCCTGTGCTTGTATCAACAAAAGAAATTACAGATTTTTTATATCTGTTAACGTTGTGTAGATATCAAACACTGATCACTATTCTGAATTTATACTGCTAGACTGTGTTCTTTAATATATAAAGAAGCACATATATTACCACATCACAATTATTAAAAACTTTTGGTAACTGTATGTAAATATAATTGTCATTTGTGATCCCAGGTTTTTTATTTTAAGCATTGACATAATTCTGAGAAAGGATCTATGAGGGGGTGGGGTGGTCCCCAACCCCCTGCTGTGCAGTTAGGAACCAGGCCACACAGCAGGAAGTGAGAAGCCAGTGATCGAGCATTACCGCATGACCGCCTGAGCTATGCCTCCTGTGAGATCAGGGTGGCATTAGATTTTCATAGGATCGCCAACCCTATTTCAAACTGCACATATGAGGGATCCAGGATGTGCGCTCCTTATGAGAAGCTAATGCCTAATGATCTCAGGTGGAACAGTTTCATCCTGAAACCAGCACCCTCCCGACCCTGTCCGTGGAAAGATTGTCTTCCACGAAACAGGTCTCTGGTGCCAAAAAGGTTAGGGACCACTGATCTATGGGACTTTTGGGTCAGTTTCAATTCTCCTTCATTGACCTTGGTACGTGCAAGTCAATTCTGAGGCACAAGTAAGCTGAAAGTTGCAGCCATCCCTCAGACAGGAAAAAATAACCCGGCAGAAAGGAAGAGAACAGAACTGGTGTGTGCACCTCACAGAGGCCTAGAAAACGGTGGTGGCTGCTCCAAAACACCAGCTCCAAGGGCACCAAGGCTCAGATCGAAGCATTGCAGGTGGCAAAGAGGGCAGAGCATCCTGTGTACACACTCAGACTGATCCACCAGCGAAAGGAAGGGGTTAAAGAGGAGGAGCATGGAAAACTTCCAGGACAGCCGACAAACTTAGCTGCAAAGTCAGGATAAAACAGTCCAGGAACCCCAACAAGAAAGTGCTGGAGGTGATGTTGGAGACTTCCTCTCTCTCATAAAGGTCAAAGATTTCTTGGGATTGTCTGCTGTGCACAAGTGTGGCCCGGCCCTGGGTCAACAAGAATGTCCCTCGACTGGAGAGAAAATTGAGGGAGGGATGAAGAATTCCAATTCTGGCATTGGTGCCCCCAGCCCTACTGGTGCCAGCAGTCCGAGAACCTTGGTCTGGTATCCACACCTCCTCCCAGGTGCGCTGGGAATGGATAAGGGAACTAAGATGCTGTGGCCCTTAAGCTCTGCCAGTCAAATCAACCTATGATTAAGCTTTAAAGTATTGTTAAGAAGCCCATTGTTTTGCTGTTTAAAATTGGTTTTCCTCTAGTTTCCTAATAAAAAGTTATTTTTTTTTTCTAAATTGCCACCACTTTCTCAACTCAAGAAGAACAGGGAGTTTCCACACCTGAGAAGTATTATTAGTGGGCATGACCTGAGAGGGCATTATAGGCACAGAAAGAGCCACGTGTGTAAGGGTCTAGGAAAAGACAGTGGCACTAGAGGCACTCAGAGAATGAGAATCTAAAAAGGGCAGGACTGGCCTCAGGACTTGGGGGACACAGTACAAAATGGAAATGTGGGGTAAGAATTTCAAAATGGCAGGAGCAGTACATTAAGCCAAGCACCAGGGACTTCTGAGCGTGAGGCCCAGTGCAGCTGCACAGCTGTGCACCTGTGAAGCCAGTCCTGGAGAGGCCAAATCGTCAGGGTCAGCCAAGTAAGTGGATCTTGGCCTAAGTGAGTTTTCCCCTCAGATCTGAGCCAGTGCTCCATTACCTACACTCCATTTTCCTCACCATAAAGCTATTAACCACCTTCTACTGATGATCTGGGAACTATATTTTATATAAAACTTTGACACCCACAGAAAAAAACACATTAAAATATACAAACACTTGTTATTTGCTAAGGCTAATTCTGCTTCACAATGGAATCAAAGGTTTGTCATTTTTAACACAGAAAGCCATTGGGAGTGTGTAATGCCTCCCCTTTCAATATGCTATTGAACCTACTAAATTTTTTTAGCCATTGTAATATGAATGACTTCTTAGAAAAATATTGAAGTAAGGCTGGGCGTGGTAGCTCACGCCTGTAATACCAGCACTTTGGGAGTCTGAGGCGGGTGGATCACGAGGTCAGGAGATCAAGACCATCCTGGCCAACATGGTGAAACCCTGTCTCTACTAAAATACAAAAAAATTACCCAGGAGTGGTGGTGCGCACCTGTAATCCCAGCTACTCAGGAGGCTGAGGCAAGGGAATCGCTTGAACCCGGGAAGCGGAGGTTGCAGTAAGCCGAGACTGCGCCACTGCACTCCAGCCTGGTGACAGAGCAAGATTCCGTCTCAAAAAAAAAAAAAAAAAAAAAGAAAGAAAAACATTGAAGTAGTGAAAAGCTGAGGAAAACTACCAACGGTTCAGGATACAAATTATCTTTATTGCCAGTGCCTTGGCCATGCAGGAGGAGGAAAAAGAGCAGATTGAATTTCTGTAATGAAATAATTTGAAAATTGGGGCAGGGAAAATTTCACCGTATATAACATTATTACGATATCTGTGTTTAAACGTCTTCATGATGTAGGCTGGGTGCAGTGGCTCGCGCCTGTAATCCCAGCACTTTGGGAGGCCGAGGTGGAAGGATTGCTTGAGCCCAGGAACTTGAGACCAGCCTGGGCAACATAGAGAGAACCTGTTTCTTAAAAAAAAAAAGAAAAAGAAAAAGAGAAAAAACGTCTACATGATGAAAAAGCTAGACAGTTGATTAAGACAGAATATAACTTTACCCTTATCTGGCATATGGAAAAAAGTCTTTAAAAGGCCTTAGGATTCTAGAGAAGAGTAGTGTTTAAATGAGGCGGCTTCTGAGCCAGCCAGTCTGAGTTCAAATCCTATCTTTGGCTTGCGTTGTGTTTTCTTGGGGAAGTTATTTAATCCCTCTAGGATTCCCTCATCTGCAAAATGAGGAAAATAACGGTGCCACTGTCATAGGATTGTGTGAGGATTCAAGAAATACTACATGGAAAGCTCCCCAGTATATGGAAAGCACTCAGAAAGCACTTGCTGTTATTACTGCTATCGTTACAGCCATGATTGTTACTATCATTATTCTACAACCTGGCCCCTGCCTGGCTCCCAGCGTTATTTCCTGTCACTTTCTCTCATTTTACGCAAGTGCCTGCCAAGCTAAGCTACTCATTGCCCCCTGCGTTAACTTGAAGATTCTTTGCTTCTGTATTGTTCCCTGGCTGTGTGGAGGCTGAGTAACCACTTGGAGGGGATGTTGTAGAGGAAAATTCAAGCCACAGAAGGGAAACTGGGTTGAATGAGATCCCCTTTTACATTTCTTTTGGCTGTAAAGTTTCCATTGGATCAATAAAGCAAACAGGACAATTAGCAGCACAGCACTCTGCACTGAGCACAGGCGAGGGTGTTCTTTCACTCCTCTTTGCTTTCCTGCTACCCCCTGCTCGCCCTTCTCTTTGCACCATGTGGGGCCGTTCTGGGTGGGAGTCCTGGAGAAATATACTTCAACTAAAGATAAGGCAGAGATAGGCCTCAGTGGAAAGACTTGGTAGACAGACCTGGGCTTTTGATTAAGAGCAAATTGCTTAAATTCTCGGAGCCTCAATTTCTTTAGTAGTAAAATGGGGATATTACTACTCACTCCATAGGGTGAGAATGAAGTCAGATATTGTTTAAAAGGGCTTATAACTGAGGGTACAAGATATAGCTACTCTACTAAATATCCTTTCTCTTTTCCTTTTCCTGTTATTCACGGGGGTACTTAGGCTGTGTCTTTAAGGGGATTTAGATTCCAATCAGTGGAAGGAGGGCTCCGCTGTGAGGGAGACGAGATGGAGACTGCAGGGGCCACAGGGGAATGTGGGGTGCAGGCAGGTGGGGCAGATGATAGGAGGCCCTGAAACTCAGACAAAGGGATCTGGGCTTGAGAAAGCAAGAGTTGGGAGCTCAGCTTTGTTCGTGTTCTTCTGTTCCTCCCTCCTCTTCCTTCTTCTCTTCTTCTGGTAAGTTCTTGGCACAAAATTAAATAGGTTCAAACTAATATAACTCATTTTCATGAATTCAGACTTCTAGCCAACTTCTCCACGGTTAGAAATAGCTACGACTCTATCATAGGACCGCCCTGGAAAGCAAAATAAAACTGCATCCCCTGACACCTTTTCCGGGTTCCACCGGGCACAGGGTTGGAGGGGAACCACCTTTCAATGTAGGCAATGTTGGCACATTTTTCATGGGGCGCTGTGGCCCGTGAGATGAGGAAGACAGGACAGGGGCAAAGTGGATTCTACTTATCTTTCACCAGAGAGCCCCAGGGCCAGAGTGCACCATAAAACCCGGAGTCACCCAAGGCCTTTTTTTGGGGGGGGGAACGGGTGGGTCTCACTGGGAACAACATCTGCACCTGTTGTAGGCAGTTCCTTTGCCCCTGTATGCCTCTGTCTTTTTAATTGGTATCGAAAACTCCTACCTCAATGGTAGTTGTGCCCGGCACATACTAACAGACTTATAAATGTAACTGCCTGGGGCAGGAATGATCCTGGAACATTCTGACATCTAGAACATTAAGACTAAATGGATTTAATTATCTGAGGAGAAGAAAGCGAGGCAATTGGAGTCACAGGTTCAACACCTGAGTTCAAGTACCTCCCTCATGTAAGAAAATCAATTCATGGAAGGCTGAGGCAGAGAATGGCTTGAATCTGGGAGGTGGAGGTTGCAGTGAGCCGAGATCGCACCACTGCACTCCAGCCTGGGTGACTGAGGGAGACTCTGTCTCAAAAAAAGACAAGAAAAGAAAATCAATTCAGTGCAGTGGGAGAACTGTTATTGAGCAACTACTATCCACCAGACACTGTGGAAAGCACAACAGTTTAGCTCCTCACACTCTTCCTGGTGATTCTCGGGTACAGACTAAGAGGATGCGGGGAGGACTTTTGTATGCTCTTGGCATATACAACAGAGTGGCTACCAGCTGATGTAACCCAATGATGGCTTTCTAAGCCTCAGTTTCCCCATCTGGAAACTTCTTATGGAAAGGCGGTGGGGAAGAAAGGAAAAAACAAATATAAAACTTCTGTTACAATGCCTGACTCTTAGAAAGTATCAACTGACAGGAGTCATCATTTTGTATTTGCTGTAGAACTACCAAAAGATCTTCTATCAACATTTTGTAAGCGAAAATAATAATATATATTCATATATATTAATTATATAGAAATAATATATAATAATATATAAATGTATAGGAGAAATAATATCAAGACACCTAAAAATTTTAATTCTAAACACAGACAATTATTTTATTATTTTTCCTCAACCTTCCATCCTAAATAATATGAATAATAACAACAGAAAGAGCTTACTAATTGTCATGCACTGTCTGAAGCATTTAATCCTCCCAACAACCCTGTGAGGTCCGTGTTGCAATGAACCCATTTTACAGATGAGAAAACTCCAGCACAGAAAGATTCATTCACATGGCCAGTCATGCAACTTTTAAGAATATTCCTTTGGTTTGCATTTCCTTGTATCTGCACCACCCTTTCCTTTCGTGTCTCTCTCTGTCTCCTGACCCGTTTGCAGGTCAATCCCAATCATGGGAACTCTTTTCCTTTAAGCAGTCATCTCTTTCTCTTCCTCTCTGTTCCCACCTGGCCTCTATCAGTGTCCCAGCACAGTGGAAGGCTGCTTGCTACTGCACTGGAAAACTTCTCCAGACATTTCCAAGTTTGCATTCGTCTATCTCCTTTGGAGAATTGCTTCAGTGAGGCCTAACTCTTTCTGAGGAAAGGCCCTTGGGAGAAGAAGCCAGGAGAAGGTAGTGGCACTCCTTTGTCATCAGGAGACATTGGGAGGAAAGAAATGATTTTCGACAGCAGCTGGGCGAGGGGAAATGGAATCACAGAACCTGCGGAAACGGTGTCGGTACAACAGCAGCTGCCAGCTAAAGGCACCCTGCAAGATCTTTTCTGTGTTTCAACGATGAAGTGGACTCCCAACATGGAACAGAGGCGGGGGACTGATACCAGACAGGTGACATTCGGTGCATGCACGAACAGGTCCAGTGCCCCATTTGGAGGCCAGGAAGGCAGCCACCCAGCAGAGCATTAACTAGGGAACCAGACGGTCACCTGCCCCTGCTCACCCCCACCTCCTTCCTCCCCAGGAAAAAGGAAGTCAAGTAGATGAAGAAACGGGGAAGTCCGAGCTGCTGGCAGTGGCATTCAAGGGTCTATATATAAGGTTGACTCTAATCCCCAGCGAGACAAAAGTCTGTGCCATAAAAATGATTAGCAAGGGGTTTCTAGAAACATTTCCCCAGGCCACGGAAAAGGAGAAGGAATATTTTGCACACTGCCTTGTTTCTTAGAAATAATCACAGCTAGGCCTCTTTATAACCGGGGAGTCTTTTTCCTTTCACACGCCATTTGCAGGCGCGTGCCATGGTATTTGTAACTAATTTTCAGTAGCAAGTGGGTCACTGGTATTCACAGAGTCAGGTGCCATTTTGAAAACTGCTTCCCTCTACCCGAATTTCTTATATTTCCAGATGCAGATGCACTTCAGAGATGTTCTAGTGCTGGAAACGCTCCCTTGAAAATATAATTTGATTTTTGAATTTCACCTTAAGATGTTAGAGATCATGTAACTGTCGTCTTCGGAATTCAACGCAGGCCTCCTTAGCCATCACTTTTATAATTTATGAAAATAAGGAAGAGGAAGGTAAAGAACTTCCTCATTGCCAGGCAGTAAAGTCAATGGCAGAGCTTGAGCTTGACTTATTTTGCTAAGAGGGAGGTGTTTTACCCTATAAACTCCAGACAAATTACCCTACACCCAGCAAATATTACTGTTGAGTGCTCACAAAAATTATGCTGATGAAACAATATGGATGTTACAGTGATGAAACTTTCTCTTTTAAAATCACTTAAGGGTGCTTTACGTCCCACCCAAGGCAAGAGGAACGCCAGCGAGGAAGACAAAGAGGCCCGGGGTGGGGCGCATGCCCTCCACTGGTCTGAAAGCTGAGTCACAGGAATCGTACCCCTGCAGCAGGCCAGCCTCTCCAGCGAGAGACACCGCGCCCTTGTGTGGAGATGTCCACAGTAGACAAAGGCAGTTTCGCAATAAAAGAATGCCTGTCACCCTAGGTGCCACCCCGACCCTTAGTTATTATGCACTGGTCCCCAAGAGCAATTTTTGCGCTGCTGTTGCAAAAATTCATCGTAATGAAATAAACGTAAAAGGGGAAAATGTGTTATGAAGGAAGTATTGGAGCGTGCTTTGCTCATGTATTTTTTTCGCCATGTTGTGGTTAGGGTGCACTAGTGGACCCCGGGTGGGGGTGGGGCTCCCCAAAAGCCTGGCAGGCCTCCGGATGCCGTTCCGAGACGCGGCGCGAAGGAGTTAAGCGGGCCGGCGGGTGACATCACCTCATTTACATAGGAGCGCCCATAAAGCGGCGCCCGCCGCACCCCGCCCGACAACTCGGTGGTGGCCACTGCGCAGACCAGACTTCGCTCGTTTTCGTGCGCCTCGCTCCGGTGAGCCCCAGGGCCCCTTCCTCCTTCCTCCTCCTGCCTTCCTGCCTCAGTCCCCTTCCCACGGTGCTCGCCCTTTCATCATCCGCTCCCCTGTGAAGGCATTTCCTAAAGCCGAGCCGGAGTGGTTCTCCCGGGGCAGGCTGCTTTGGGGAGCTGGGGGGGTGCGAAACACCCTAGATGCTGGGTAATGGGGTGGGAAAATCGATGATTTAAGAACAAAACCGAAAAACTGGCGTTTTGCCGTGCTGCTCGGAGGGGACCTTAAAAAATTTCTTAGTGTTTGCCCGCAAAGGTATTGTGCGTTGCCTGGGAGGCTGAGATGGGGGAGAACAGACAGGTCCTTTGTTCTGAGGTTCATCTCCCGAGCCCCGAGCCTCCTCCCAGTCTCGGACGGCTGCGCGGGCTGCATCTGTGCAGCCTGGCGGCGGTGGGGCTGTGCCATGACATTTTCACAGCCCTTCTTGCAGAGACATGTGTGCCAGGGATGCCGAATTGCCGGGAGAGCAGGCAAAACCGGCTTCGGGGCGCGCGGCAGTCGCTTTGTGTGCGGGGCTGCATTGTGGCGCGGGCGAGGAAGCGGGTAGGGCGGTGGTCGGAAGCTCCAGCCGCGGCCGCCGCCTTTGTGAGAGGACGAGAAAGCCAGATCCGGCCCGCATCCTTTGCGGAGAGGCCGCGGCTAGAAAAAGGAAACGCTTTTGCTGCCTGGGTTCCATTTTAAGAATTCTTGCCGATTTTTCCCACTTGAATTCGGAAGTGGCTTTCCTATTTCCTTGTCCTAGCCAGCCTTTAATTTTAAACGCTGTAATGAACAATTCGCATTGGTCAATTTCCTTTATTCTGCAAGATTCGGCTTTGAGAGGCATCCGCCCTCTTTGGTCCCCAGCGTTTTGAAATATGGGGAGGAGGGGCGCGGGGAGTGTCGCCCCTTTTTCTGTAGAAAGAGGAAGCTCGTGAGTGTGGAACGGCAGCGGAAGGAGGGCGAGAAGGGTTTTCAGGCTGCGGGTCGCAGGGCAGAAGCGCAGTTCCCAGCCCAGAGACACTGGGGTGGGTGGCTCTTCCTCACGCTCGCTCTTGGCTTGCTCCCTGCAGCTTTTCCTCCGCGACCATGTCTGACAAACCCGATATGGCTGAGATCGAGAAATTCGATAAGTCGAAACTGAAGAAGACAGAGACGCAAGAGAAAAATCCACTGCCTTCCAAAGAAAGTAAGCTCCGACCCACCCCCATCTTTAGAAAGGCTGGGTGGGAGCGGCCGGTGGGAGGGCAGGAGGCTGGGAGGGGCCGCGGGAAGAATTCGGGAGGGGGGAGTGCGGGGGAAGAGCCGACAGCTGATGAATGTGGCTTGCAAAGGTTAATTAAAAATGGTTTTGCAGCCAACAAACACAGGGCTTTAGTAATTTAGTTATGGAATATTTATTATGCCATATTAATATAAAAACACATTTTTCCGTTAAAATGTACTTCTATTTAGTATATTCAATATACATATTTTATTCCATTATGGAATACCTTGCAGAATGTTTGATTTGAAAAGATGCTTTAAATGAAAGCCCTTTATAGTAGTCTGTACTGAATCCTTTAATCATCTCCCTCCATCTTTTTTTTTCTTTTTCTGGTCACAGCGATTGAACAGGAGAAGCAAGCAGGCGAATCGTAATGAGGCGTGCGCCGCCAATATGCACTGTACATTCCACAAGCATTGCCTTCTTATTTTACTTCTTTTAGCTGTTTAACTTTGTAAGATGCAAAGAGGTTGGATCAAGTTTAAATGACTGTGCTGCCCCTTTCACATCAAAGAACTACTGACAACGAAGGCCGCGCCTGCCTCTCCCATCTGTCTATCTGGCTGGCAGGGAAGGAAAGAACTTGCATGTTGGTGAAGGAAGAAGTGGGGTGGAAGAAGTGGGGGTGGGACGACAGTGAAATCTGGAGTAAAACCAAGCTGGCCCAAGGTGTCCTGCAGGCTGTAATGCAGTTTAATCAGAGTGCCATTTTTTTTTTGTTCAAATGATTTTAATTATCGGAATGCACAATTTTTTTAATATGCAAATAAAAAGTTTAAAAACTTAGCTGGTGTGTCTGGTCTCTGGAAGGATCGCGGATGAAACCTTTGCAAAGAGGCCTACCTCTTGGTCCACTGGGGAGGGACAAGCATCTGGTGACTGGATAAATTCCCTTATGGTGTAGAAATGGGTTTTACCCAGGTATGCAAAATACCTTGTCTATACTAGGTGATCATTTTCTCAGGCTGATTGAATTCCTAGTATGAGTTGTATGAGAACTTTAATAAAAATATATTTGCAGTTCTTATGGGTTTTGATAAGCTGACATTGCATTTATTGCACGTGCTCAAGAAAATGAAGGTGATAATTTACAGCACAGTATCTTATTTCAGGCATCAAATTGAACTTGGTTATTTAACCAAGTGCTAGTATTAACAGACGAGTAAAAATTACATTTTTAGCAGCTGCGTTAAGGAATTTAGGACTTTTGCTTACTCATTTTCTAATGGCCGGTTTCTATATTAGAGTTCAATATTTACAATTGCTTTAATGAATACAGTTAACCATTAGTGAACATGATTTTAAATTTATTGAGTCCTCTTAGTTTGAATAATCTTTGGATTTAAAAGATACTTATTCGATCTTTTGGGTTTAAAGGACACTAGCAGGACACAGGTGAGATTTGTACTAAGTTTAAATCCAGCAGGAATTAATTGACTCACATTTAGGTCTTTAAGTCCTTGATAACTTCTCAATCATCGGAAGTTATTTTCGCTGATGGGTAAAAGCAAAGTCCTTGGTGCGGAAAGACGGGAACAACATCAATTTTTAAGAGTTAAAAAAGATTTGCCATTCTATAAGGTCCTTAATGGATTCCTCGGTTCTGTAGGGAAGAGTGGAGAATTTTTTTTAAATAAGCACCAATTTTATTAAGCCGAAACAGCATTTAAGAAGGCTTTTAGTTGACTGAATGCTCTGCAAAGCTAAATTTTACAATGCAAATGTCCAAGAAGTTAAACATTTTTCTCTCAAAACCAACTTATGAAAATACCCTCTTTGAAGCGGAGGGGTAGGGAAAATTGTTGATCACTATTAAACTGGTTGCTTTCATTTCCTTTGCTCAACACTTATTTTGAGAAATGCACAGGAAACCATTTACCTGTGGTTTAGACAATCAAGTAGACCATCAGGCTAGAAGCCTTGCTCTGCGTTGCAAGGGAAGGGGTGCGTACCCGCTGCTGCAGAGGCTGCTGCAAAACCTGAAGTGCCACAGCCCGCTCAGCTGGGTGAAGAGAGGAGTAAGCACAAAGGCTCTGGAGCCATCTCAAGATGGAGACGGGCCTGGAGCCCTGCAGTTTTCTTTTCTTGCCTATAAGGAAGGGTGTGGGCACAGTGCAAATGCCCAAGGCACAAAGAGAAACCATTCCCACGTAGGTTTTTGCTGTGTGCCTTTTTCAAACAATGCAAAGACGAAAGAAGATTTTAAGAAATTAACACAGCTCCAGAGTTCCTGTTGAAGAAGGAACATTTACGAAAAGGGATGATTCATGGAATAGAAGGCCTTTCTCTCCTAAAGGGACAAAGCTAAAACATAGCAAAAAATAAAAATGAAATAAAAAATCTGGTAAAGGTTGAATTCAGGCTGCTTGACGTGTGGAATGGGGAAATTCAGAAGCTGCTTCTGCCCATATCACACTCTATACACTTAACTGCTGCACCTGGGGATGGGAGAGACTCCATTTATTTATTTTCTAAATTTTGACGGGGGATTCTTTGTTTTTCCCAAGAGAGATTCTTCCCAGAAGGGCTGGGGGTATTTATGAATCAGTGTGGGGATATATGTTCCTGCTACGTAGGACTTGGGAGTCGACAGTATTTTTCACAGATACAAAGGGGACATTAGGTTTACCCTTAGAATGAGAGAATGTTGGGATTGAAGGAGACCCTATGACTGTTTCTCTTCCCCACAGGAGAAAACAGGCCAAGGTAGCTTAAGTAAGCCCTGAAGGTCACGCAGTTTAGTCTGGGATTTCTGCAAATTTTGAATTGATCAAGACAAAGCAAAAATAAAGGAAATAAAAAGAGACTAACTAAAGGACCTTTGAGATTGAGCTGGCTTCATTTTGAAATCTCGCAAATTTGTCAACCTTCACAGCCACATTTCCAGCCTTCCAGTGGTTGGAATTTTAAAGCTATTTTTATTTCTTTTGGGAGAACAACACAGCTTTTGGGCTGTGTATGCAAAGATTGAGTGTGTATGGGGGGGAGGGGGGATTCAAAATCTTAACAAACCTTGAGTCTCTCGGCTGTGTAAGAGACCCATTATAGTCAGAATGAGGTATTGTCTCTTTTAAACGCACAAGGAAGGTCTGTTTATTTTCCCCCTAAAGAAGCATCTAATTCCTCAAGAGACAAAAAGAAAATATTTTTGCATTTTTTTCTAAACATATGGGGTCAATTTTGTGCTTACTAGAAAGAACAGTGCATTTTAGAGACAACATTACAGACAAAAAGTCAAAATAAAAAATCTTGAGTCTTTCTTTGTTCAAGAATGTAAACTTAAAGCATTGTTTAAGAACGTTGAAAGCACTCAATGCTTCATTTACCCTAGTAGCCTTCACTAGCCTAGCAAGAAAATAAGAAAAAATACCCTCCCCACTCCACACTCCCCAAATTCTTTCTTTTAGATTACGCTTTCAAGAGTGGCTTACACTGCAATCTAAGAGAATCAAACACACCAATTTGGGACTCAACTAGGTTTTCTCTGTATGTAATGAGAAGGGGTGAAATTACAAATGTAAGGCAGAGATGTACAACAAAGCAAGCTAGGAAGAAAATATGTTTCTAAGACCTGTATTTACCTAGTTTATATTTTCCTTGGACACTTGCATAGCATTTTATTTCTCTAATCACATTGTCGTGCTAGTACCATCTTTGCTCCTGGCTTCTGAAACTTTTGTAGGCAGGGCTGGTGCATGCTACATTCATTGTGTGCATACACCATGTACTCTTCCTTCTGTGCCCCAAAGCGCCTTGCATAGTATTAGACACATATTAGGGCTTTAATATACACTTCTCCCCTTACTTGATGGAGACTTCACTTTATTTATTTATTTATTTATTTATTTTTTGAGATGGGGTCTCACTCTGTCACCCAGGCAGGAGGGCAGTGGCGCAATCTCAGCTCACTGCAACCTCCGCCTCTCAGGCTCAAGATCTTCCTACCTCAACCTTCCGAGTATCTGGGACCACAGGCATGCGCCACCATGCCCAGCCAATTTTCTTTTTTTTTTTTTCTGCCATGTTGCCCAGGCTTGTCTCAAACTCCCGAGCTCAAGCAATCCACCTGCCTCGGCCTCCCAAAGAGCTGGGATTACAGGTGTGAGCCACCACGCCCAGTCAAGACTTCATTTAACATGCTGGTTTTGGGGTCCCTTTGAACATGTGAATGTCATGTTAGACATCACAATTTTAAATATGTTTTTAAAAATATATTTAAAGAGCTTTGAACAGTAATTTGCCACTGACCTTGGTTGTGCTGATTTTTTTTTTTTTTTTCCTGAGACGGAGTCTCACTCTGTTGCCAGGCTGGAGTACAGTGGCACGATCTCGGCTCATTGCAACCTCTGCCTCCCAGGTTCAAGCAATTCTCCTGCCTCAGCCTCCCGAGTAGCTGGGACTACAGGCGCACGCTGCCATGCAGGGCTAATTTTTTTTTTTTTTTTTTTTTTTTTTTTAGTAGAGACAGGGTTTCACCATGTTGCCCAGGCTGGTCTCAAACTCCTGAGCTCAGGCAATCCACTCACCTCGGCCTCCCGAAGTGCTAGGATTACAGGCTTGAGCCACCGCGCCCGGCCAGTTGTGCTGATTTGAATCAATACTTATAGCCAACTCCATATTATGAAGCCAGAGCACTGGATCATTAGTTCACTCCACCAGTTCATGCCAGGTATTTCATTTGCCACAGAGACATGGTTGTAAATAAGAAGATGTAGTCCCTGCCCTTCTGTGCCCTCCATTAGTTACGAGATGCATTTTTCATCTGACTCCAAGTGGAAAATACTAAAATTATTCTTTTCCATTTTTAGGGTACATGATGAGTCTAAGGGCTTTGGATTTCTAAATGAGGTTTAATACCTATTCTTTGCTTTACAGTGACCATGTTTCCAAATACATCTAGAATGATTAATTCAAATCCCTCCAAAAGTTCAATGGTGAGTGAAGTTTGAAGGAAACTGATTGATTCTTCACCTTGCAATCAAATATTCTATTAGCACAGAAAGATTGGGCATGATAACTCTTGCCTGTTATTTTTTGAGAATACTTTCTGAGGAATGCCCAAAGATCTAAAAATGGACTGCATGAATAGCATTTTGTTGTTGTTGTTGTTGTTTTTTCTGGGCAGGGTCTTGCCCAGGCTGGAGTGCAGTGGCTCTATGATAGCTGCACTATAGCCTCAAACTCCTGGGCTCAAGTGATCCTCCCACCTCAGCCTCCTGAGTAGCTAGGACTACAGGCATGTGCCACCAGGCTTGGCTAATTTAAGTTTTTTTTTTTTTTTTTAAGTAGAGACAGAGTTTTGTTATGTTGTTCAGGCTGATCTCAAGTTCATGGCCTCAAGTGATCCCCCTGCCTCCACCTCCCAAACTGCTGGGATTACAGGTGTGAGCCACCACACCCAACCTGGATAGATAGCATTTTAAAATCTATCTTTTGCTAGGATTTTGTGGCTTAGATGTTGAATCTCCAGAGAAATACTTCTTATTGCTAAATCCTTCCCCTTCCTCTGTTTGCCTTCTTTTTCCATTCAACCGTATGATTGTTGGGGGCTGAAATGGTTGCTCAAATTTTGAAATCCCTCAGAGAACCAAGCAAAATGATGACCACTTGTATCCATAAGCACAGCACCTGGCTGGCTGAGGGCTGGTCGCATTTGTTTAGTAGGATTCCACAGTCTGGAACTTCAATGGAGGGGGACAATAATCTATTCAAAGCAGTTGGAGCTATTCCTGTCACGTTATTGTCAAACCACAGGAATTATGCCTTTCCTCATTACCACATTGAGCGCTGTAAGTGGCTGATACCTTTGGCCACACAGAGACTTTGTGATAGCGTTTTTTTAATCTAGAAACAAAAATATTTCATAAGATTAAAAAATATATATGGAATGCCACATGGTTATTTCTACTTAAAATGATGATGGCTTGCTTGGAGGGTAGAGTCATTTTTTTTTTTTTTGAGGCAGGGTCTCACTCTGTCACCCAGGCTGTAGTGCAAGTGCAGTGGCACGATCATGGCTCATTGCAGCCTCGACCCCCCAGGCTCAAGCAATCTTCCCACCTCAGCCTCCTGAGTAGCTGGGACCACAGGTGTGTACCACCATGCCTGGCTAATTAGAAAGAGTCATTCTTTACTCAACAAACATTTACTGAGCACCTAGTGTTTGCCTGGCTCTTTCCAAGTTGCTGGAATAGGAAGCTGAATAAGGCCCAGGCCTACTCTTGGTCTATGGGAGAGGCAAACCTGTGCGAATGAACAGCCGTATCCGACCTGAGCCAGATATCCATTCATTTATTCAACTATGATTCACCCAGCTTCCATTTTTGCCAGGTAAGACACTGGGCCAGGAGATAAACTGGAACCAGATTGTGAAGGGCCCCTAAGCCAGGCTAAGGAGTTGAAAAATTACCCTTAGGTAATTGGGAGATATTAGAAGTAAAATCATTTCATCCACATGAGGCAGTCTGTAGACCCTTGTTGTTTAGAAATGTAGCTATAGGGAAGGAGGGTGCAGAAGAGACTGTCCATACTTGTCACTGAAAAAGCATATTGACATCATCAGTGTTGCAGCAACCTCATACAAGAAGGTGCTAAATCTTACTTTTATTGGTATTTCTTGGTCCACATTTCGAAAAGATGGGCTTGTAACACCTCTATATTATGAACACTTCATGGTCATTTGGTACCAACTTTTATACTGGAGTGGAAAGAAGTTTAATCAATTTGAAATGGTTAAAATTACATTTTTGTGTGGAGATCTCTGAGGTTTGCAGTGCCTCTAAGGTTTATACATTAAAAGCTGGTCTTCAATCATGTATTAGGTTCCTGGGGCAGCTGTAACCAATCCCTACAAACTTGGGGGCTGAAAACAACAGAAATGTATGCTCTCATGTTTTGGAAGCCAGCAGCCTGATATCAAGGTGTCAGCAGAGCCAGATTCCCTCCAAAGACTCTAGGAGAGACCCCTTCCTTGCATCTTTCAGCTTCTAGTGGCTCCAGGTATTCCTTGGTTTTTGACTGCGTCACTTCAATGTCCACTTCCATTTTCATGTGGCCTTTTCTGCGTCTGTGTCTTCTCCTCGTCTTTCTCTTATACGGGCACTTCTCATTGGATTTAGGGCCCATCTGTGTCATCCAGGATGATCTAATCTCAAGATCCTTAATTACAGCTGCAAAAAAACTCTTTCCCAAGTAAGTTAGCGTTCACAGGTTCCAGGGATTTGATATGGACAGATCTTTGGTGGGGGGAGGGCTGCTATTTAACCCACTATAAATTGTCATTAGTGGGTTGTCTAGTAGAGGCACTGTAGTGCGAAGGTTGAAGTGATCAGGCGGTCAGCACTGTGGGCAGGGACATTTTACCGAATGAGTGGGTTTGTGGAAGGAGAGAGGACAACTGAAGTTTTTCGACATTAATCAGAACATTATCCAGTGATTTAAGGACCAATATGGAAAAACTTATAGGACCCGTAAGTGGGTGAAGAGAAAGGGGTATGGAAGGAAGGAAAATGAAAGGTTTGTAATTGGTTATATGTTTCCTGTGATTACAGGGATGAATAACACAGGTGGTCATAGCAGAAAACAGTTGTGCTTCCTCAAGAGCAGTGAAAAATACCATGTGGGAAAAGAAGTATATATACTACCCTAAGTAATTAGAGAGGCCAGTCGCAAAATTTAAAAGAAAAAAGAGTAAAAAAGAATATAATCTGAATGGGTTTTTCTGAAGAAAGGATAGTAATTATATAACCCTGAACTTGTCATTTCAAACATTATTGGTAACTTGAGCTAGGAAGGTGAGAGCACCGTGAGTTCATATATGCAAACGTAAATTCTCAAAGCCATACGTGCATTCCTAAGGCATTCCTCTAAGGTTCCACTGACTTTCTCTGTATAAGCTCCGTGTTATAACAGATGTATAAATATACACGCAACATGCATCGAGAACAAACATATTGGCTTCTGATGTTTGGAACCGTCTGCCTATCAGGGCTTCTTTTCTGAAATAAATTATGAAATTTCCCAACAGGAGAGATGGATACCAAAAAGGCAATCCATTTAGGTCCTCAACCCATTCAAATAATAAATCCTTCAGATTAGAAGGAGGTGAGGTCAATTGAATCTAACATAGACTATCTGCCCCAAAGAAGCTACTCCACACTTTTGACCATATTCCTTTGAAACAGGGAGGATTCATGTTCTCTCTCCTCTCCTGGAAGCTGACAGATACCTATGTATGATGTTGACATTTATGTATGTCTAGAATGCCTAAGGCATTTGGTTTGGCCAAGGCCGATTGTGACTTGGCCCCCTGCCACCATTCTTTGTACCACAGGTGTTTCCAAGTAGGATCTCATTTGAGTTGGGAGGGTGAGTTAGGGCTTTAGACCACAGGAGCAGCTGAGGGAAAACTGTAAGGGGCCAGGCTTAGCCAAGAAAAGAAGGCTGAGAAAGATCCAAACCAGACAGCTGGCTACCATTCTAACCTCTATCCCCACCCCAGCGCTACCACACTTCAGGCCACACCCTATCCAGAGTGTGGTTTTCAAACCACAGGCTGTGTCGTAGGGAATCAATTTATTGATTCTTGCCAGCATTGGAAACAAAAATTAAAAACAACAACAACAACAACAAGACAAAATAAATCACTAAAAATAAATCAAGCAAGAATTACCAGAACTCCTCAGCATGGTAAGGGTAACTATTGTTCATCAAACTTCTGTTTGAGTTATTTATGAGTGAGAGAAATGACTGATCTGTGATGTACAATGTTTCTCTCAGTGTGAGTCAGACTCACACTTGTCAAGACTTCCATCCCCCAACCTCCTGCCTGCTTATGGCCTCAATTCCTTTCTTTTCTCTGTCTAGGTTTGACTCCTAATCACTCACTTCAGATTGATTTTAAGCCCTCTCCTCCCCATGTCCGGCTGAAATCTTCCTTCATGTCCCAGTCCTGAATCCACTCCAAGAACCTGTTTGCCATCTTTTCACCCAGGCTCCCTAGTACTAACAGATAAAATGATACACTTTGCCATGCTGTCACCTCAAAATTTGTCACTTGTTCCTGGTCAGCTTCCTATTAGCTGTGCCACCCTGCAGAAACTTCATAACTTCTATGAGCTTCACTCTTCTCACCTGCCCAATGCAGAAGGGGATGGCCATGACACATAGGGTTGCTGTGAGAGTTGAAGGAAATATGTATATTGTAGGTGCTCAATATATGGTCTCCTTTATTATTGCAACAGCCTCTTAGTTCACAAATCAATGCACTATTATTACATGAAATACTTCTTACTTGACCTCTTTGTAGCCTGTGTGTGTGTGTGTGACAGGGTCTCACTCTGTCACTCAGGCTGGAGTACAGTGGTGCAATTTTGGTTCATTGCAGCCTCTCCAACTCCCGGGCTCAGGTGATCCTCCTGCCTCAGACTCCCGAGTAGCTGGGACTACAGGCGCATGCCACAACGCCTAGCTAATTTTTTCTCTGGGTAGCTGTGATGGTTATTACTGAGTGTCAACTTGATTGGATTGAAGGATGCAAAGTATTGATCCTGGGTGTGTCTGTGAGGGTGTTGTCAAAAAAGATTAACATTTGAGTCAGTGGGCTGGGAAAGGCAGACCCACCCTTAATCTGGGTGGGCACCTTTAATCAGCTACCAGCATGGCTAGAATATAAAGCAGGTAGAAAAACATGAAAAGACTAGACTGGCCTAACCTCTCAGCCTACATCTTTCTCCCATGCTGGATGCTTCCTGCCCTCGAACATCAGACTCCAAGTTCTTCAGTTTTGGGACTTGGACTGGCTTTCCTTGCTCCTCAGCTTGCAGATGGCCTACTGTGGGACATTGCGATTGTGTGAGTTAATACTTAATAAACTCAGTTCTGTCCCTCTAGAGAACCCTGACTAATACAGTAGCTTTTGACAGTGTTGACCACAGTCTACTTTCTGAAACCCTCTCCTCTCTCACCATTTTTAGTCTCTGACTTCTCTATTCCACCAATGTCTCTGATTGCCTTTTCTCTCTTACCCCATAAGTGTTGCTGCTCACTGGTTTGGATCTTTTGCTTACCTCTTTTGGTGTCTGATTTCACCCTTCAGACTAGAGGTTAGGTCTTTAGTTTCTAGATTTTTTTGGAGTTCTGAGCTTCACCTCGTCTTGTCTCTGCAACACAGAAACCCTAGATAGCTGCTCATTCCTGCTCCAACTCTTGCTTCTGTTTCAGGGCCCAGTGTCTCAGCATAGACTTAGAACATCATGCTACTTTCTTCCTCTCCCAAGAAGTCATGTGACTCACTGTGTTAACTTTAAAAAAAATCGTAATTTCAAATTTACAGAAGAGTTGCAAGAATAGTTAAAAGAATTCTCTATACCCTTTACTTAGATTCACTAATTGTTAGCATTTTACCATATTTATCTCTCACCTCTTTTTTTTCTGAACCATTTTCTGAACCCTTTGAAGGTACCTCAGCTTATATTTCCTAAGAACAAGAATATTGTCTTATATAACCACAGTGCAATGATCAAATTCAGGAATTTTAACATCAGTGCTGTGATATTGTTATCTAATATAAAGTCCATATTTAAATGTTGCCAGTTGCTCCATTGTCCTTTACAGCCCTTTTCTTCCTCCTCATCTGGGATCCAATCCAGGATCATGCATCACATTGAGCTGTCATGTCTCTTTAACCTGGAACAATTCCTCAGCTGTTCTTTGTCTTTCAAGACAGTCACATTTTTGAAGAATATGAACCAAGTGGTTTGTAGAATTTCTATCATTTTGGGTTTGCCTGTTGTTTTTTTCGTGATTAGAGTCAGATAATTTGGGGTAGGAAAACTGATAAAGGATGTTGTGTCCTTCTTGGTGCCTCACATCAGGATGCACGTGCTGCTGATTTGTCCCATTCATTGATAACATGGATCACTTGTCTAGATGGTTGCCACCAGGTTTCTGCATTGTAAGGCTATCATTTTTCCCTCCGTAATTAGTAAGTAACCTGGGGGAAGATAGTTGGAGGCTCAGGCTCAAGTCTCCTGTTCTTCCTCAGACTTCCACCAAGTAGTTTTGGCACTTATTGATGATTCCTGCCTGAATTGATTATTTCTATGATGTCAGCAAAAACGGTGAATTTATGACACTATCATTTCTTTCTTTTTTTTCGAGACAGAGTTTCACTTTGTCACCCACGCTGGAGTGCAATGGCGTGATCTTGGCTCACTGCAACCTCCGCCCCTCAAGTTCAAGCAATTCTCCTGCCTCAGCCTCCCGGATAGCTGGGACTACAGTTGTATGCCACCACACCCTGCTAATTTTTGTAGTTTTAGTAGAGATGGGGTTTCACCATGTTGGCCAGGCTGGTCTTGAACTCCTGGCCTCAGGTGATCCGCCTGCATTGGCTTCCCAAAATGCTGGGATTATAGGCATGAACTACTGTGCCTGGCCCCTATCATTTCTCCTAATGTGACTTACCATTTTCTTATGTTCTAACCTGTATGTATAAACCAACAAAAATGTAATTTCAAAATTTATATGCTAACAATAATAAAAATAACAGTAGCTTCTATATGTAGGCCTATGGGCTTATCCTGCCTGACTAGACACAACATTATAGAGGTGCAATGTTGCAAGGAATATTTTCAAAGACTTTGAAAATGTGGCTGATGCAAGCTTGTGCTGTCATTTCAGTCTTTAAGAGTCAGCTTAGGGCTTATTTGCAACTGACATTCTCATGTGTTACGACTGTGATTTTAAAAGAGAATAGAAATGCATGTATGTAAACCACATTCATGTTCAGTTCATACTAAATCTTTAACATTAATTTTGATTGACCACAAATATTATTCAGTTCTCATAATCTGGCAGAGAAATTTCTGTCATTAGTTCTGTGGAGCTACAACAAAGGCTTAAGGGGTCGAGGAATCAGGTAGAGGCAGATCCTTTTCAGGTTCCTGCTAGATAACAGATGTTTGCATTACAAAGGAAAACTAAACACAACTGGAATAATTGGGCACAGCATTCAGAACTGTCATTTCTGCAACTGCACCATAGGAAGAAGGCCTCTGCTCTTTCTCTGAGAATCAAGAGGTGGCCTCAGAATTGCGAGCTTGGCCAAGCGTGGTGGCTCACGCTTGTAATCCCAGCACTTTAGGAGGCTGAGGTGGACAGATCACCTGAGGTCAGGAGTTCGAGACCGCCTGACCAACATGGAGAAACCTTGTCTCTACTAAAAATACAAAATTAGCCGGGCATGGTGGCGCACACCTGTAATCCCAACTACTCGGGAGGCTGAGGCAGGAGAATTGCTTGAACCCGGAAGACAGAGGTTACAGTGAGCTGAGGCTGCAGCATTGCACTCCAGCCTAGGCAAAAAGAGTGAAACTCCGTCTCAAAAAAAAAAAAATTGCGGGATTGACTTTGGTCAGGTGCCTACGTTTCTGTAAGCCTTAAACAAACATCACCTTAAACATCGCCCATTCTACTGGTCAAACACACCTTCCTAACACTAGCGTGAGAGGAGTGAAAAGGTAGAGCACTTCAAGGGTGTCTGGCCCTCTTCCATTTTCTACCTGGAAAAAATATCTTCATCCACGTACTGCTGTTTGCTTATAACAATTGTGCCCTGTATTATCTGAGTCTCAAGGCCAGTGCTAACACAGCTGCATACCTGAACAATGACTCACCCCTAAAGTCATTTTCAAGACACCCTGACCATGAGTTTGTTATGGAAATAAAGAAAAAGTTTATGATTTTAGTGAGACTTGTCCTCCAAAGAGGCAGAGTCCTCAATATGTAATAACAATTAATAGAAACTTTCTCTTGTGTTTTTTTAGGGTGGAGTAGCAGATGATCTTTTAAAAGTGTTTTTAATTATTAAACTTTTTGGAACACATCCATTTATGTGGTTCAAATATCAAAAGAATATGAAAAATACATTCCCATTCAACTGATCGCCCTCACTGTCTTGGGATAATGCTTTTTATTAGTTTCTTGTTTAACCTCCGATATATATGCAAAAACAAATATATAGTATAGTTTTAATGTCCCCTCCTCTTACACAGTTGGTATTATAAATCATCTTCCTAATATAATATTCTTAAACTTAACATTATTATGAATAATGCATATTTATTTATTTCAAATAAATCACAGTATAGAATGGACTGAAAGAGAAAGGGAAAGTTCCTCTAACTTTCAACTCATTTTCCAGAGATAGCCACTGTGAACAGTTTTATGTGAATCATTCCAGATGTTTTCTAATAATAGTGTTAGTGGTAAGAGCTGCTTGTGAAAGTTTTTGGAAAATTGAGAGCCGGTTGTTAAACGAAGTCACTATTAAATGATATAAACTTACAATAAAATAAATTATATGAAAAGTAAAGGTAATAAATGCTTAAAATGCATCACTGCCTAATTATTTTACACATTTTACTATTACTGTGCTCTTAGGGTTATTTACATCTGCTATATCTGTATGGTGGAAATACTATAAAATGCTGGCTGCAGGCATCTCTTCCCAACTCCTCTTAAGGACTTTACACCTCTACTGATGCTGTGGTTTGAATATTTGTCCCCTCTAAAATTCATGTTGAAACTTAATCCCCAGTGTGGCAGAATTGAGAGGAGGGGCCATTAAGAATTAATTGAGTCATGAGGGCCCTACCCTCAAGAATGGACTAATTCATTCACAGATTAATGAATTAATGGCTTGTGATGGGAGCGGACTGGTGGCTTTATAAGAAGAGGAAGAGAGACCTCAGCTAGCTTGCTCAGCCCCCTTGCCATGTGATGCCCTGTACCACCTTGGGACTCTGCAGAGTCCCCACTGACAAGAAGGCCCTCACCCCAGATGTAGCCCTTTGACCAAGGACCAGCCTCCATAACTGTAAGAAATAAATTCTGGCTGGGCATGGTGGCTCATGCCTGTAATCCCAGTGCTTTGGGAGGAAAAGGTGGGAGGATTACTTGAGGCTAGGAGTTGGAGAGCAGTGTAAGCAACACAGCAAGATCCCATTTCTAAAAAAAAAAAATAAAATAAAATAAAAAAATTTTTTTAATTAGCTGGGCATGGTGGCATGCACCAGTGGTCCTAGCTACTCAGGAGGCTGAGCCTAGGAGTTTGAGGATGCAGTGAGCTATCATGCACCACTGCATTCCAGCCTGAGTGACAGAGAGGGACCCTGTATCTAAGGAATAATAATAGCAAATAAATAGAAAAAAAATCCTTTTCTCTATAAATTATCCAGTTTCAAGTATTCTGTCATAAGTCACAGAAAATGGGCTAAGACAATTGCCATAAAATATAAAATATAACCCCCCAAAATGACTCAAAAATAATAAATGTAAAGGTGCAACTAAAATGCCAACACAATACTTTTAAATTTAAAGAAAATTAGCATTACAGTAAATGGCATTGCTTAGTCAGGAAAAAGCCTGGCTAACTCTCATGGATGTACAAATGCCCTTTTCCTTTTTTATTCAAATACCCAAGTAGATAAGACCTGTCTTCCCTCATCCTGGAAAACCTCCTCTTTCATTTGACAAATATTCTATGTAGATGCTCTCTCCTCTAGTAGGGAGAGATTAATCTCCCCAACATTCACACTTGAGGGCGGGCTAGATTTAGTGACTTACTGACAAAAATCTTTGTATGGAACCAGAAGGGAAAAATAGTAATATTATAGTAAAGAAACTTGGCAAACACCCCTTTAACTAACTGATGAAGACTAGTATCACAAGTGATATCATGTGGACATCATGTACCCTCCAATATGTTGTGATGAGAAGGGCACTTCACCGACTCCAAAAACCCATATCTGCAGTGTACAAGAGGAAAAGTTTCCTCAATGCTCCTAGGGTTCATGGCTAGGTCTGAAATAAAACTATCTGATAAAGACAGATTAACAGGAAAAAGCATACGCATTTACTTAATCAAAGTTTTACGTGACACAAGAGCCTTCAGAAGTGAAGAGCCAAAGACCCAGGGAAAATTTTCCATTTCATGCTTAGGTTCAACGAAGAATGGACAGCCACGTAGCAATGTGATTGGACAAAAGGGTATGATCTAATGGTAACAGACTAAGGTGGGAAACCCAGCAAGGCCTGTCTATTCCAATTATTCTTGGTCTCTCTGTGAAGCTTTCCTTCCTCCTGAGTATGGAGCAGGACCCCTCTGGAGTGAGGGTCTTATGACCTACAGTCAGACAAGATAGGTCAGAGAATTTCTTTATGGTCAGCTCCTACACAGAAAGGGGAAGATATTTAATACTTCTAGGCTCTATGGCTTGATTTGAGGAACAGGAGTTCTAGTTTCTATGGCTTCCTTTGGGGAGAAAGAGGAACAGGAGAAAGAAGGGTGGGAGAAGGTCAGACAGAGATCTTGTTTCTGAGGCCCTGTCAATCTCCTTCAGTTCAAAGTATTCATCGTGACAAGGCACCATATTTTGGGGTATTGTGTTCTGAGCTCTGTCATCAGTCTAATGGGGAAAACATCAGGCGAACCCAAATTGAGGGACATTCTACAATATAGCTTACTGGTACTACTAAAAATTGTCAAGGTCATGAAAAGACAAAAAGAATCTCACAGAGGAGAGAAGACCAAGGAGACATGACAACTAAATGCGATGTGCTATTCTATGAACAGCAAGAACAGAACAGAGAGAAGAAAGAAGTATTTAAAGATGATATTTAACAGAAAAACTGATGAAATTGGAATGAAGTCTTCAGTTTTGTTAACAATTTCGTACTTTTCTTTTTTTTTGAGACAGGGTCTTACTCTGTTGCCCAGACTGTAGTACAGTGGCACAATCTTGGCTCGCCATAACCTCCGCCTCCCAGGCTTAAGCGATTCTCCTGTCTCAGCCTCCCGAGTAACTGGGACTGCAGGCATGCACCACCATGCGCAGCTAATGTTTGTACCTTTAGTAGAGACAGGGTTTCACCATGTTGGCCAGGCTGGTCTTGAACTCCTGACCTGAAACGATCCACCTTCCTCGACCTTCCAAAGTGTTGGGATTACAGGCATGAGCCAATGAGCCTAGCCAACAATTTTGTACCATTGTTAATTTCTTAGTTGTGACAAGTATACCATGCTGTAAGAGTTTAACAATGGAGAAAATGAATGAGGAATAAATGGGAACTCTGTTCTATTTACAAATTTTCTGTAAATATAATATTATTCCAAAATAAAGTTTATTTAATAAAGCTAAACAACAAAAAGATAACATCTTTTTATTGGATATCAAGTATTCAACATAAATTTGATTTTTATAATTCAATACTCCTCATGTACTGTTCTTATGCAGACCAACCATTAACGTGGTAAAGACCTGTTTTCTATTTGTAACAGGACATGACAGGCTGTTTAGTGTATAATGCAGCTAAAATCAAGACTACAGGTTTGACAAGGACTTGTTAATTCTGTTTGATTCCATATTCATAGTCTCAGTCCTAGCTTTGTCTAGAGAGACCTTGTACAAATGTATACTGTTTGAATCAGAGTGGGTAAAGGCTCTCTGTCCTCTCCTCCCCAGCCTCCCAGAAAATAACTGAAAGCACATGTTCTCTTGAAGGAGAGCCAGCAGTGCTATCTTTTTGTATGAAGACTGCTTGATTATAATTAAAACTTTCATTTGACTATTAAAAGTAAGGAACAGCTATAAATTAAGGTAGCAATATTAAAACCTCTGGGGGTAAGTCTAAAAAGCCTCTCTGTAATTAGAGAACTACAAAACTTAAGGAACACTAATTCTTTTCGGCGTCAAGGTCTCATTTTGCCAGGAAGCTGGTATTTTGTAAATTGCAGCTCTTCCAGGGCTGAGGACAAATTTTGATTCTTGCTTATAGCTGTTGCCTGAAATTTTTTGCCCTTTATGAACTGGGCTATGAATTAGGAGACTGATTTCTTATCCTGATTGAATATGTGAGGATCTGGGTGGCCTAGGTTATGTCATGACCCCTGTAGATTAGAGTTTCCAAATTTGTCTAGTTAGATGTTGGACTATTAACCTTCTTTGGCTCTTCCAGTTCAAAAGAGTTGAAGTTTTTATTGTAATAATGAAAATAATACTTCCTAACACCACTTCTCCTTAAAAACAGAAGGCATTAGTTAACCTTGGACAGTGGATTTGGTTAGTAATAGTTTGTATATTCTTCCCTGCACTTTACCTTTCCAAATGCATGTATGTATATCTAAATATAAATGTGCGTGTGTGTGTGTGTATGTGTGTGTGTGTGTATATATATATATACGTACACATACATGTGAACACATACACACATATATAGTCATTTCACTTTAATATGATGAAAAATAAAATAAAAAATTGTATTTGAAACTACAATAAGGACATATACCAATAGATTTCTTATTAAGTCTTACTAAGTTAAACTAGGGTATTGTGGTCTGATGGGCCTTATCCTTCACTTTAATGAGAATTTTGCCAGGACAATCTGAAACTCTGACTTGGCCTTGAGTGCATTCCCTGTCTTTTTCCATTTGACAGTCTTAATATTTGTACTTTCTCTTTATAGATCTTACTCCTTAGTTTTTATCGCTCTTTTTTTTCTCCATTGGATTAAAACAAACAATGAGCTTTAAAAAGAACACTTCTCTTGGTAGATATCTCCAGAGAGCTTATATTTACTTTAAACTGAATTCTTGCCAGACCACCCAAGTGGATACTCCTGATTTTTCATTATCCATCAACATATTACACCATAATGGATACAATGGCATATAAATTGTGTAGCCAAGCACCAAGCAAAGCCTTGACAGTCCACTAGGACAACACAAAATTATGAGAACATTTTTCTGTTTAGTTCTAGAAAAATGGTCCACATCTTTCTCTCTTTCTTTCCTTTCTCTTCCTTTTGATGTTTGTAAAAGGCAATATTATACATATAGTAATTTAACAACTAAGAATTTGGACTCTGAGAAATGGGACTGACACCTGCCATGTTTCCCATTGGCTAAGGAGATACCTTTTCTAAGAATATGCAAACACTAGTAATCCAATCCTTTAAGTCTTTTAAAGCTACGCTTGTTTGTTTTATAACATAATGCCAGCAGGACGTTAAGGTCAGCCATATCAGAGATTAAACTGTACATTTGCACTCAAAGCAATAGATGAGGACATGGAAAAAACAGACATATGAGTTTGTCCATGATTATCTTAAGTTGGCAGTGATCTGAATATGGCTGGGTCACTTGATTATCTTGGTTGATTGCCACCAAACATATTTAAGGATTCTGCCATCACATGGATCATTTTTCGTAATACTGACTTGTGTATATTAAAGAGTATAAAGGATCCAGGCCTGATAGTGCATGCCTGTAGTCTTAGCTGCTTGGAAGGCTGAGGTAGGAGGATTGCTTGAGTCCAGGAGATTGAGACCAGCCTAGGCAACATATTGAAGCCCTGTCTCTAAAACAAAATTAATTAATTAAATTATTAAAAAATAGTATAAAGGACTCTGGTAATTTCAATAGACTACCCGGATCTTCAGTTGTAAGAACCACAAGGCATATTTCAGTTTCTTGAGTTTATTGTGCAGAATGAAATGCACATAGGCTGGGCGCGGTGGCTCACGCCTGTAATCCCAGCTCTTTGGGAGGCCGATGCGGGCGGATCGCGAGGTCAGCAGATGGAGACCAAGGTGAAACCCCGTCTCTACTAAAAGTACAAAAAATTAGCCGGGCGCGGTGGCGGGCGCCTGTAGTCCCAGCTATTCAGGAGGCTGAGGCAGGAGAATGGGGTGAACCCGGGAGGCGGAGCTTGCAGTGAGCCAAGATCACGCCACTGCACTCCAGCCTGGGCGACAGAGCGAGACTCCCTCTCAAAAAAAAAAAAAAAAAAAAAAGAAATGCACATGTAAAACCAGTTCCATTAGCAAAAGTCAAATCAGTCTCCTCTTTGAAGATGTAGCATGGTTTGTGGACTTGACCATTATAAGGGCATCTTTTACTAATTTAATACATATCTATATACCTACTGCTACTTTTGTATCCATAACATTTTTTATTCTATAAAGAGAAATACCTTCTACAATGATTAAGTGATTAACTCTGATAGCATCTCATTATAAACCAGTAGTCAGCAGTCTCTGGCACAAGAGCACAAAACGGTTAGCTACCTGCTTTTCTACAACCTGAGAGCTGAGAATAGTATTTACATTTTTAAATGACTGGAAAACAAATGAAAAGAAGAATACTATTTCTTGGCATGTAGAAATTATATAACATTCTCCTACCATTTGACCCAGCAATCCCATTATTTGGTATATGCCCAAAGGAATATAAATCATTCTATTATAAAGACACATTCATGCATATGTTCACTGCAGCACTATTCACAATAGCAAAAATGTGGAATAACCCAAATGTCCATCAATGGTAGACTGGATAAAGAAAACTTGGTACATATACACCATAGAATACTATGCAGCCATAGAAAAGAATGAGATCATGGCCTTTGTAGGGACATGGATGGAGCTGGAAGCCATTATCCTTAGCAAACTAATGCAGTAACAAAAAACCAAGTACCATGTGTTCTCACTTATAAGTGGGAGCTAAATGATGAGAACACATGGACACATAGAGGGGAGCAACACACACTGGGGCCTATGGAAGGGTGGAGAATGGGAGGAGGGAGAGGATCTGGAAAAATCATTATTGGGTACTAGATTAATACCTGGGTGACAAAATAATCTCTAAGACAAACCCCCGAGACACAAGTTCATCTATATCCTGCCCATGTAGCCCTGAACTTAAAAGTTAAAAACTAAAAAGCATATGAAGTTCTCATTTTAGCATCCGTAAGTAAAGCTTTCTTGGCCCACAGCTGTACTCATTCATTTACAGTTTACCTACGGCTGCTTCCCTCTTAAAATGGCAGAGTTGAATAGCTGCCTCTAAACAGAAAATATTTACTATATAGCCCACTTCAGAAAGTTTGCTGCCCGCCTGGTATCAACAAAGTGGTTTTCGGAAGGAACCCTGAGGCATAGCATGGAATGTGTAGATACGTAAAAATTACCACAATGGACTGACATGGATTTACGAACCTAATTTCTCACAGGATGTAATTCCTAGTGGAACACCTTACATGAGCAGAAAAAACAAAAATCTGGAGGAAAAAAAACAAAGATGGAAAACCTGAACTTTGTGAACGTTTGGAGAGTAGAGCATGAAGACTGAAGGCATATTGTACATATTGCCAAGATGCGCCCTTTCTGCCATAGCACACTTTCCTTCTTAAAGTGGAGCTGGGCAGTCCGGAGGTAAAGACTAAGCCTGTGCTGATTCACTGATGTATGATGGACATATAACTGTGATTCTGGTCTGAGTAGGAAGTGATGAGAATGGCCTTTGAATGTCTAGTATCTGAAAGCAAACATACATTAGGGGTCCCATGAGAAGGCTGAGTATGTATTCCTACATCAATGACTCCTTAGAAATACTACGGTCAGGATTTCAAAAAGCCTACATCCACCTTTTATTTTATAGATACTTTCGTCCATTTGGAAGGGGATAACTAAGATTTAAGTTTCAATACTTGTGACGCCTCCATCAGGGAAGAGATTGTCAGTAGCAGAGGAGGGATGTGGCTAAGAACAACGGTCATCATTTATCATTTCCAGAGTGTGTGTGTATGTTGTGTGTGTCTCATGTTTTATTTTGGGATATTCTCTTGGTATGGTAGTTCATGTGTATAATTTATAAATACATAATACATGTTGGTATATATTTGTGTATTCACACTTTTTATGGATACTTCTATTTGTGTTATCAGTTTACATGTGTCTTGGCTTAATTTTCTATTCCTGCATAACAAATTATCACACATTTAGGGGATTCAAAAAACACATTTGTTATTTCATTGTTTCTTTCATTAGAAGTCTGGAAATGGCTTAGCTGGATCCTTAGCTCAGGGTCGCACATGGCTGAAATCAAGGTGTCAGCCTGGGCTGGATTCTTATCTGGAAGCTTGGGGTCATCTTCCAAGCTCAAGTGGTTGTTGGCAGAATTATTTTTCTTGAAGTTGTACAACTCATGATGACTTGAATCTTCATGGTCAGCAGGAGAGAGTCTCTACGATTCAGAGAAGGCCTAAGCCCTCTTTCAAAGAATGTCCAACTGATTAAGTCAGGCCCACCCTGGATAATTTTCCATTTGATTCCTTAAAGTTGACTGATTTGGGACCTTAATCACATTTGCAAAACTCCTTCAATTTTTCCATAAAATGTAACATAATCAGGGAGTGACATCGATCACCTTTGTCAAATAACATAACCTAAGAATCATGGTGTAACACCACAGGGCTGAGATTATAGGCACCTGCTTAGCCAGACAAGAGTCAGAGAAATCCAACTTTAGATCTTAGCTCTCCCACTTTCTAGCCATGTGATTGCATAAGTGACTTAACCTCTCCATGCCTCAGTACTTTCAACTGTAAACTAGAGATCATTCTAGCAACATGCTAGCATTCTAACACCTACCAGATTGGGCTGGCTTTGAAATTAAGATTATACTTACAAGAGGTCAACACTGTGACCGACAAATAGCAAGTGGTCAATAGGCATTAGATATTTCATTAGATATTCATTTTCATGCATACATATATTTTACTCATAAAACAGAAAAATAGTATGAACAGGAATACATGTCACTGTGTCTCCAAGAAAGCAAGACAAAAAAGGCGAAATTAGAATGCAAATTGTCTGATTTCACATTACTTTTGTGGTGAGAACAAGCTAGTTCAATAAATGAAACTTTAACACAAAGTGAGATACTGTAAAAGCATGTGTATTCAATAACTCTCAGTTGAATTTAAATCTGGACAGAAGTACTTGCTTCTAAATTGTTAGTGGATTCATTGACTTGATTATTTTCCTAGGCTCAATTCATTTGCTTAACCAAATTATTCCTTTCCCTTTAGTGTTACCCACAGAAGTATTTTCACACAACAAACATTAGTTTGGCCAGGTGGCCCCTCCCTTCTTCCCCACTCTAAGATAAAGTCTGTTAATATGAAACCAATAAAGTCAACGTGGAAGGACACTTGCCAAAGATCTTGATAAAGTGCTGTGTAGCAAATGGACAAATATGAATAACATATCCAGGACCTGCAGTTTCTGTACTAAAAAGGAGTTCTGATCCACCTCCTAGTTTCAAGTTAAAAGCCTGCAGTAAGCTGTTTTTCTATGAAAGGGAGGAGGAAAAAACAAACACAAACCCCCCAAACAAGAATCCCTCCCCAAAACACCACTCTAAATTTGCTCATGTCCTTGGAAGTAAAAAGAAACAATTTCCCCTGATTACAGATTTCCTGATATGCAGAGAATGTACAACCCCAAGTTGCCTTGTGCTCACAACAATGGGGCAGACAGAATGCACACAGAACAGGCTTTTGTCCTCTTGGTTATTGTCATCTTATTCCCCAGAATGGCTTCTTGCCTGGTGATGGGCAGAGGGCCTGATTGCTGAGAAACTCTCTTCAGAGGGACTGGTGTGTGGCTGTGGGTGGCGTTTGGGGACACTGGGAAAGGAAAATTCCTGGGAGCAGGGGCTGTACAGTAGATGCAGTAACTCAGTTGCCCTGGAATTCCTGAAAAGGCTGGGGCTTTGGGCTCTCTTCTATTTCTGTCAGAGTGAATAAAAGAGCTAGTTATTCTAAAGCTTTATGGAAAAGGCAAGATAAAGAGGGGGGAGAAAGGGTGAGAGAGAGAGAACTGCATCAACATACAGCAACATTCTGAGTCTCATTGTCAAGTATTGGCAAACTATCCTAAGTGACAGATCCAGATGTGGCTCAATTTCTCATAGAAATTTTTTTAGAGGGCAGTAGGAACCAAGAGACTACAGGGTGGGTAGATCATATCTGGCCTTGCCTTAGGATCCCTGTATATAATCTATTTTTATCATTAAATAATAATAGAAAATAGAATCGTAGAGGCAACCATCCAGAAGTTTCCAAACATCCAGGTATTTGACATTATGGAAATAATATAGATACAGACTTTCTGGGTTTTACATGGGCTTGTTATCTATCCTAATTTTTATTTATTTGTTTATTTATATGTATTTACATTGAGAGGGTGGGATAGGTGGACCATGAACCGACTTAATTCATTCAACACTCATTTATGAAGCATCTATTGTGTGTAGGATACTGTGAATGTCACAAAAATGAAACACAGAGGGCCTCTGGCTTTATTTGCAATCCTATCCCAGAGACTATAAAGCTTGGAAGAAGCATCGTTCAAAGCCATATTGACATCCATCAGCATCACTCAGCTTCTGGAAAAGTGGGTCAGAAATACTCAATGAGTTACCCAATTCTCGAAGAGAACAAGAGTGAGATAGAATTCGTTGGTAATTCAATAGATTTCGTTAACTCAATTTCCAGTTTACCAATAGCCAAACCAAAGGCTTCGAAAAGGAGTAAGTCAGCTCTCTGACCGACTCTGATCTTTTCTGTGCCTATTGGAGGAAAAAACAACCAGCCCAACTGCTCTTAGGAAGGAAAACTGCAACCCGTCAGTCAGATGCAGATTTCACCTCTGAACCAACTGTTTGGTTTCACCTACACACTTCCTGCCGGGTGCTTTGCTCATTCAACGTTCAACAGCTGTATCTTTCCCAATTCAATTCATCTCACTTTCTTTTTGGTCATCAGTGGCAAAACAGTATAAAATACCTTTATTACTATCTTATGCTCAGCGTTATACCCAAGATTTATCTTTTTAAAAGCCAAGAGACCATTGCATTTATCAAAAGGAAAGGAGTAGTGGATGCCACTGGGGGCTCATACTGCCAGTGGATATTGTGAATTACATTAAGAAGATCTGAGAGCAAATGTCTTGTGATATCAACTTCTCATATTTGATTACCACTATTTCATAAGTGCCTTTTATTTTCCTTCTAAACATTTGTGGCATTTTTTTTTTTTAAGCAACAGCCAACCTAATATATATTATTTGTGCCAGGTACAATATTATTGCTAAGACACTAAGACACTACATGCGTGTTCTGGTGCAATTTTAGTTTTATATTTCTGAGTTGTTGGAGCCATTTAAGTAGCTTGCCCATGGGGGGAATCCTTAAAACAGCTCTGAATACCTTAGAGAGGTACATTTTAAGTAAGGCTGCATCATCATTTCGGCTATGAAAGTCCCTGGGATGTGCGGGAAAGGATGTTAAATCAAAACCCTCACATTATTTAAATGTTTTCATGAAAGGTATAATCAAGTGTGCCTCTTGATTCTATTTGAAGATGTGCCAAGCAGCAGGGGCCCTCTTGACAAAAGCGGCCAGGAAGTGACTCTCTACTCCCCAGCGACAGCATTTTCAAATTGCTCTTTTCTGCTCAATAAAGGCTAAAAAGGAAGTGAAACTTTTTGTCATATTCTGCACTGCTGATTTTTTCCAGACAGAGCAGAAATGCCTGCCTGTATATCCCTCTAAGGACTGGCTAAGAAAGGGTGGAAAATAGCAGGCAAGAAATGTTATCTGTTTGAGTGTCTGTTCTTTGGTTTGGCTATGAAGTAAAACCCAAAAATGACATTGAATTTGGCATTTGAAACTGCAGTGCCATTGTTGCTTTGGGACTGGCTTAACAAGCCCATAATATTCTAGAAGCATGTGCGCGTCTCAGGAGCAGACTCAGCCATTTCTCAAATATGAAGAGGGCTGGGCCATGCGGTCCTGTTTCCTCTTCCTGATCTTTGTAGCAGTTACAAGCTGAACAGAAACATGCAAATAAAAATCGAGAACCCTAAAGAGTAAGAAAATCATTTCCAGAAAGACTGATAATAAATTTCAAGACATCAACTCAAATATCACTGATTTAAGTGCATTTGTTCCAGCTCTTTTATAGAATGTGAGGTTAAATCCACAAACTTGTTATTAGAGTTCTCCCTGTACTAATTCCCGAATGTGATTCTTTTTAAAAGAAAAATAAAATACAATGATTTTTTAAAATCTCATCTAGAATGAGAAAACATAAAGTGCTTTTGGCTTTCCTTTCCCTGATTTTGAAGGGTTTTTTTTTTTCCTTTTTCCTTTACTTCCCTACTTTAAAGATGTTTAAATTTAAGCCAGGTGTGAGCTCTGAGAGAGATCGAAGCTGCATTTTATTTACCTTTGTATCTCAGACAACCAGGAATGGTAGCGGTAGTATTTGTGGAATGAGTCTTCTCCTGACTTATCCTGAAGGGATGCATCTTCTACTTAGGATAATGTTAGATTTGAATTTTACAAGATCCTAAGTCTGTCGCCCAGGCTGCAGTGCAGTGGTACAATCATGGCTCACTGCAGCCTTGACATCCCAGGCTCAAGTGATCCTCCTACCTCAGCCTCCCAGGTAGCTGGGACTACACATGTGCACCATCATGCTCGGCTAATTTTCACATTTTTTGTAGAGAAGAGGTCTCACTACGTTGCTCAGACTGATCTGGAACTCCTGGCTTCAAGTGACCCTCTCACCTCAGCCTCCCAAAGCCCTGTGATTACAGGTATGAGCCACTGCACCCCACCACTATAGTTATTTTAGAGTATACTCCTACATATATATATATATATATATATAGCTAAGTGTAAAACAACCTCACGCAGGTCTTTCAGGAGGTACCCAGAAGAAGGCATTGTTATCATAGGAGATGACAGCTCCATGCCTGTTACTTCCCCTGAAAAGCTTTCAGTAGGACAAGCTGTGGAGGTGGAAGACAGTGAAATTGACAATCCTGACCCTGTGTAGGCCTAGGCTAATGTCTGTGTTTGTCTAAAAACACACACAAAAATAAAATAAAAAGTTTGAAAATAGAAAAATGTTTACAGAATAAGGATATAAAGAAACAAAACATTTCTGTACTGCTGTACAACGTGTATTTTAAGCTGTTATTACAAAAGAGTCAAAAAGCCGAAAAAAATTCAAAGGTGTGTAAAGTAAAAGAATTACAGTAAGCTAAGGTTAACTTATTATTGAAGAAAGAAAAATATTTTAATATAAATTTAATGTAGCCTAAGTGTACAGTGTTTATAAATGCTACTGTAGTACACAGTCATGCCCTGTGCCTTCACATTCACTTACCACTCACTGACTCACCCAAAGCAACTTCCAGTTTTGCAAGCTCCATTTGTGGTAAGTGCCCTGTACAGGTGAACCATTTTTTATCTTTTATACCATATATTTACTATACTTTTTCTATGTTTAGATATACAAATACTCACCATTGTATTACAATTGCCTACAGTATTCAGTACAGGAACATGCTGTACAGGTTTGTAGCCTAGGAGCAATAGGTTATACTATCTAGCCTAGGAGTGCAGGAGGCTATACCAACTAGGTGTGTGTAAGTACCTCTATAATCGAACAATGATGAAATCACCTAACGATGCATTGCTCAGAACATAGCCCCGTTGTTAAGTGATGTGTGACTATACTTATACTATTGGGATTACATTTGGGAGAAGTTTAGAAGATTGTACATCTAAGGTCTTCCTTTCTCTTTTTTTATGAGTTGGAAGATGTATTGAAAAAATCTGCCTTCAGCTGCTATAGTGGTGAGGTGGCGGTAGTTCTCTCTTACTTCCTGTTAATCATTTGCATTTCTATGGCCTATTATAACAAAACATTTCAAAGAACCTCATAAACGTGAGGATTGATTCAATTAAACTATACTTCTGGTCTCTGGGATGAATATGACAATGTTTTGCTCATCTCAGAACTGGAAAATTAAGGCCCAGAAGTTGTAAAGATATTTCTCATTCCAAATTCTGTATATCTATATATATATTATATGAATAAATAATTCAATAGAGTTGGGAAAAATCATATTTTTTTCTCCTTTGAACTGGAAACAAAAACCCTTTGTACAGATTTTGATGATTCTTACTTCCTCCAAACCTTAGCTTTATTCATATGTTCTGCAAACTAAGCCACCATTATGAAACCAACTGAAACTGTGATCAGAGGATGCCATAAATAAATTAGCTAAAGAATTGAAAATCCTCCTGGTCAGGGATTAAGCCTTTTGTGATCTTTCTCCTCTATGAAAATCCCTTAATCTCTCCTCCTCTGAATTTTCCATTTATATTGCTTATATCAATGGTTCTTAATTTTTAAAACGTGACTCCTCTTCTTACACTCTGAATTTTTATGTCCTCCCAAAAGATATCATAATTACTTTTTAGAAATTAAAAATGTATTGAATAGGAAAGCTAAGGAACGGCATTCATGTAATTTTTTTTTTCCTTTTCTTTTGAGGCAGTCTTGCTCTGTTGCCCAGGCTGGAGTACAGTGTTGCGATCTCAGCTCACTGCAATCTCTGTCCCCCGAGTTCAAGTGGTTCTCCTGCCTCAGCCTCCTGAGTATCTGGGATTATAGGCACCTGCCACCACGCCCAACTGATTTTTGTATTTTTATTAGAGACAGGGTTTCACCATGTTGGCCAGGATAGCCTCAAACTCTTGATCTTAAGTGATCCACCCGCCTCGGCCTCCCAAAGTGCTGGGATTACAGGCATGAGCCATCATGCCTGGCTGGGAAAAATACATTTTTGATATTGAATATCTTAGTCCCTGTTATAACTCTGTAAGCCCCGGGGAGTCTGAGATGCACAAGCAAAAATCTCTGGCTGATTTCAGTCAGCCATTTGGGGGCTTATTTGCTTTGTTTTCTAAATGCTTCTCAACATTTAGTTTGAGAGGATAGAAATTAGGCCATTTTTTTCATCTCTTATAGGACTGGCCACACAGTAGTGCTTCAGAAACTAGTTGCTCATTTATTGCTTGGTCCATTCTCTTGATTTTCTTTTGCCTGGGAGAAGACACTGCATTGACCTTTCAACCAAATATTTGGGTGTTGCAATTTTTTTTTTTTTTGAGACAGAGTCTCGCTCTATTGCCCAGGCTGGAGTGCAGTGGCGCGATCTCGGCTCACCACAATCTCCGCCTGCCGGGTTCAAGCAATTCTCCTGCCTCAGCCTCCCGAGTAGCTGGGACTACAGGCATACGCCACTATGCCCGACTAATTTTTTGTATTATTAGTAGAGTCGGGGTTTCACCATGCTGGCCAGGCTGGTCTTGAACTTCTGACCTTGTGATCCACCTGCCTTGGCCTCCCAAAATGCTGGGATTACAGGCATGAGCCACTGCGCCCGGCCGCAGGATGTGGCAATATTTTAAATATATTTTAGTATAAATTGAAGGGCCTCTGACGTCCATCTAGTAAGAATCTGGCCACATATTCGTAGACCGTTTCAATCTTTGCAGACTTTGCCGACTTTGTCCTTTGAAGCTTGCTTTGCTTTCTCTTTTCACTCCTTTGTAGCATCCTTGAGTTCTCTGCTGCTCCAGAAAGGAACATTATGGCCTCTTGATTGGATGGATAAAGGATCCAGCCCTGACCCATTGGCTGCTAGAAAGGCCAGGGGCAAAAAGATGACCCCATTAATCACCTTTTCCACCTGTACTTCAGTCTTACTTACAAATTGTTTTTTTCTCATGTCTTTTCATCATAGTCTTTATCTTGTCAACAATTTATCATAAAAATTGCTGAAAAGGATCTATTAATTCTCAGCACAGAGGCTGTCCTTTGGATTTATTTGTGACTATTGCTTTGGTCTTACATGTGGCTGATATCAGCTTGCTTTGAAAATCCTAACACTAGTCCACATTTTCACCTAGTAAAGTCATTGATGCCTTCTTCATGGCCAGTTACAAGGAGCTTTTTCATCTAATTCATGATGACCCAGGAACCTTACCTCCATGACAAAAATTTTCCTGGTAACTCAGCTTCCCTACTTCATCTCTACTTCAGTTCTTTAGGTTGTCAGATGTTGAAGATAAATCACTTTAACTGTGGTTGCATAGAATTGGTGGGGAATCACATGAGTTTCTTCATGTAAAAACGATCAAGAACTCTGCTTTGGGTCTAGATCCTGGTTTATGCTGCCTTCTTGAAAACTAAGTGAAGATGCAGGGACTTACTGTTAGCTCCTCTCTCTTTCTCTCTTTCTTTCTCTTTCTTTCTTTCTCTCTCTCTCTCTCTCTCTCTCTCTTTCTTTCTTTCTTTCTTTCTTTCTTTCTTTCTTTCTTTCTTTCTCTCTCTCTCTCTCTCTCTCTTTCTTTCTTTCTTTCTTTCTTTCTTTCTTTCTTTCTTTCTTTCTTTCTTTCTTTCTTTCCTTCTTTCATTGCATGATTCTCTGACTTTGCTAGGAGTTGTAGATCCAAGTTCAAACATGCATTGGTAACTACACCCAAATGCAGTCAAGATACAAGGGTCTACATGTGATACAGGGTCTAGTTAGCCATGTGACTTTGGACAGGTCATTCTCTCTGGCTTTGATTTTCTCATTTGTAAAATGATGTATTAAATTGAGGCAAAAGTAATTGCAGTTTTTACCATTAAAAGTAATGAATTCGGTTCTTCCTAATAATTGAATTAGGTTCTTTCCAGGCCCTTTTCTGGTTCTTTCCATTTCTAAAGGTCTATGATGAATAGGCCAGCCATGTCATCATGGGTTCCAGCACAGCACCCTAGAGCCCCAGTCCTCATTCCTGGCAGGCACGCACATCTCCAAATAGGGTTCCTTAGTTTTTAAAGAAGGGAAAATGGTTAAGGAGAACTGAAAGCCACATACTTTCAGTTCTGACTTTGTGAGTTTTGAATTTAAATGCTTTCTCATATGAAACAGTGAGTGGGCAGAAGCATTCTACAAAAAGAGAGCCCTGAAGTTAGATGAGCAATGAGCAATCCCTTTCTGTTGGCAACTCTCTTTTGAAACAAAATGTCTCACCACTCTAAGTTCAACTGCCGAAAGAAAGAAAGAAAGAAAGAAAGAAAGAAAGAAAGAAAGAAAGAAAGAAAGAAAGAAAGAAAGAAAGAAAGAAAGAAAGAAAAGACAGACAGACTAAGGGTAAGGAGAAAAGAAAAAAGAAAAAGAGATAGAGAACCCACCACCCTGTGCGAGCAGCACAGTTGAACAAAGGGAAATAGAAGGTAGGGGCATGTGAATCCACGTGGCCCTTTGCCAACCCACTTGCCTCTCATGCTGCCACATTTGCATATATCAGGATAATTTCTGGGATGGACGTTTTTACTGAGCCCTTGTTGGCACAGAGATTTTCTCCCGGTCTCAAGACGTTCACAAAAAGCTAGTACTGAGAGGAAAAACCTGCTGGGACTTACATGTAATAGCATCTTGGAAGCAGCTCTGTAAGATGACTAACATTTCAGCTGGACATGAGACAACTTGGCGCCAGAAATGGTGGATGATGGCGCACCACCACTGTTTCATACAGCCCACTATCGAGGCAAGGGGGTCTGAGCACATTGCCTGCAAATAATATGTTTGCAACTTTTCAATTCATTTGAGTCCTGACTAAAAAAAAGCGTGCCAGGCAAATGATCATCTGAATGACTTTTCAGAAGGTTTTGTGCTGCTAGCCCCTAAATGATATGTGAAAACAAATCAGGGAGTTGGGGCCATCTGAAATGTAGCTTGAGAAGGTAAGAGAAGATGGAGAGACATGCTAAGGGTTTAAATAGGAGGAACCAATGAGGAAAAGCATATGACACTATTACAGTGGAATTTTGCCTTTTTTGGCCATTCCTGTGTTTCCACAGTTGTAACCATTTGTTTCAAGCTATTCCTCTGATTTTTTTTCTTTTTTTTTGCATCTTATAAAAGTGAGGAGTCTATAAAAGACAACATTTTGTAGGCCTGCAGCCTTTGTATCTAGCTTTTGGAAATAAGTTGTTACTTATCTGCCTATGAATGCCTTCACCCAGCTTTCCTCAAATTTTTGGGGGGATGAGGAAAAATTAGTTTCCTTTTAAAATATGGAACCCCTGGAGAACATTTATTTCTCAGAGAATGATAAACAAGGAAAGGGGATGTGATGCATACAGCACATTTAAAAATATTTTCAGGCTGGATGCAGTGGCTCATGAAGCTTGCATTTTAGTGCAAAAAAAAAAACAAAAAACAAATATATAATATGGCAAGTGTATTGGTAAGCATTTTAGAGAAAAGTGAAATAGGATAAAAGGATTAGAGAAGAAATGGGAGGGTGGAGGGTCCATGCTATGTTGTAGGTCATGATTGTAAAGATCATTAAGTCTAGTCTCCATTCTCCCTCTGTGCAGATGAAGAAACTGAGGCACTAAAGAAGGAGATGACTGCTCAGGGTCCCCCAGCTGGCTAGGGGACCACTGGGAATGAAACCCAGCTCTCCTGACCCAAGACAAGCCCTCTTTTCTCCCATCTCGACACTCACACTTGGAAATGGGTTGCTGCAGTAGGAATTTGAAGTCTAGCATTTTTTCCCTTTGCAATCAATTGATACTGATTTTCTTATGAGTACAAAATGAATTGTCCAACACCATTCACATATCAGCTTGTGGCAGCAGTAATAGTCACTAACATTTAGAAAGGGGTGGCATGGAAGTCGCCTAGAGTTGACTCCCCGCTGTGTGGTCAGTTCATGAGCATCTGCCCTATGCTCAGCACCTTTCACACTGATGTGACAAATTCAGGATGCATCTCCAACTTTAATATGTACCTGAGTCACTTGGGAATCTCGTTAAAGTGCGGATTCTGATTCAAGAGGTCTAGGTGGGAACTGAGGCTCTAATAAGCTCCCAGGTGATGCTGAGGTTGCCAGTTCACAGACCACATTTTGGGTATCGAAAGTCTATATACCTCTGCTAGTTTGCTGAATGCAACTGAGAAAGAAACCTCAGGGTTAACGCTTGCATTTTTCTTTCTTCATTTCTCCATTGTCCTACTCCCCTCCCTTGGAAGGCTCCAGCTTAGAAAAAGAAAACATTATGAAATAGTAGTGCCAAACCTGAATTACAACGTTAGGCATGTAATTATCTGGGCAAAAGCCAGATGTCTCAGACTAGGGGTTAGTACAGCTTGTGCCAGGGCTGGGTAAAGTTCCTAGATTGAAGAGACAGTCGAGACTACCTGACATATGCAAGAGAAAAGGTGTACCTGTGCCTGAAACTCTGGGAGGTGAGAAGTGGACAAGGGTTACTGCCGCATAAATAATTGAGGAAGCTTCTCCTTCCCCACCAGATTGCAAACTGAGATGTCTGCATGTTAATCTTGGCCACAGGGGTGACTCGGTCTGTGTCTGCAAATGAAAGCTTTCATCCTTGGCTGTGAAATAAAAATAGCAAATAGCATGTGGCATGCAGGGGCTTTTCCTCTATAAGGAGCTGTCACTGTCCACTGTTTAAAGCCTCTGCTTCAGCCGTCTTCAAGGAAGGAGGGCTGTGAATTTGTGGGGGCAGATTGCAGAGCCAGTTCAGAGACAGCAGAGATACTCCAGGGAAAACCTCCCTTCTCTTGCTGTTTACATTTGCACATACTTACCAGCTTGCCAGAACTTCTTGGTGTCAACAACCTTGACTGACACTGCGTCATGTGAATGTATCTCCTAGGGACTCAGAAGATAGCTCAGGAGGAAAAGGCAAAGACCTCACACTGTGATCTGACTGAGCTTAGGAGAACTGGGCTCCCCAGATCTTTTTGCAAACTCAGTTTCTTCTCAGAGGAAAATGGTAACAGTGATAATAAGAAAAAAAAAAAAACCGTATCTCTAAAGTGGACAAAGGCTATAACAGTTACCATTACTCTTCTGGAGGCAAAACCAGTTCCAGTGGGCCTAGGGCTCTGCAGCTATGCAGGGCTTCTTTACAACTGAAGACTTTAGACCATTTGGTTTGTATTCAGTAGCACCAGGTGGAAGATGTGAGGATGGGATGGTGAATGGGAGGTAGATATCTGATTTTAGATTTGTAGGCATTTGCCAAAATATTCCTTCTCCAGTCAAGACTTGTTGCCATCGGGAAAAATGGTCAGTCACCTTCTAACAGTTGTGATCTTCCTAAATGCGCTCAGCAAAGGCAAATGGAATGTTCTGGATTACCAATCAATGGCTCAGAAGGTTGTATATCACACTGGGAATTGTTGCTGGTCTCTTTTGTTCAGAGGTGGAACACTCTCATCAGTTACTAGAAAGATTTCCCACCACCCAGATAAGCCATCAACCATCTGAGGGAAAGAAAGATCAGCCAATATCAGCTCTAGCCAGATAATAACCTCCTGGTCTTGGAGATGGGAATAGGGAAGGCAAACGCCCTCTTCTTCAACAAGTCTCAGAGCTTACTGTAGTGTCTCAAGGATAAGGCTCCTATGACCCAAGAGCTGCTGGGCAACCTGTGTGTGTCTCAGCAGAGTCGAGGGTTTTGGGGACTGCCTGGGGCAACCCAGCTGTCACCGGCTGGCCCAGGGTTTCTGTATGCGGTGGTGATCTTGGCTTGGCAAACACCAAGGGAGATTCCAGGAAAACAAAGAAAAAAAAATCCTTTTCACTTTTAATTCAAATGGCCCTTATTGCTGCCACTTTGAATGGCTAAGACATTTGTACCTTTTTTTTTTTTCTTGAGACGGTGTCTCGCTCTGTTGCCCAGGCTGGAGTGCAGTGGTGCGTTCTTGGCTCACTGCAAACTCAGCTCACTGCAAACTCCGTTCATGTCATTCTCCTGCCTCAGGCTCCCCAGCAGCTGAGACTACAGGTGCCTGCCACCACGCCCGGCTAATTTTTTTGTATTTTTTGTAGAGATGGGGTTTCACCATGTTAGCCAGGATGGTCTCGATCTCCTGACCTTGTGATCCACCCGCCTCAGTCTCCCAAAGTGTTGAGATTACGGGCGTGAGCCACCGAGCCCAGCCGGCGACATTTGTACTTTTTAGTGGCCTCCACTTCCAGATGTGGAGTATATAAGTGGATGCCCACTGATGGGGCCACTCTGTAGCTCTCCGGAGTGAGCCAACCCCAGGATATAGGAGGAGAAGGGAGGGGCAGAGAAAAGCTTAGTTCATTTTTCTTATTGTACGACTCATCTTAAAACACTGCAATTTCTTTGAAGCAAAATAGCAAGCCTTTTTTGTTTGAGTAAACATTTTACTTTGGGATAATTTTAAATTCGCAGAAAAGTTGTAAAGATAGTACAAAGAATTGCCATACACCCAGCTTCTGCCAATGGTAACATCTTACATTTCTACCGTACATTCGTCAAAACTAAGAAACTGACACGGGTGCAATACTATTACCTAAACTCCAGACTTAATTTCAGTTTTGCCAGTTTTCTATTTAATGTGCTTTTTCTATTCCAAGAGACAATCCAGGGGACCATATTGCATTGAATAACATGCTCTTTTCTAACAAATCTCTGCTTGAGCTAATCTCGCTGATCTTTTAACCAACCTTATTGAGCACCCGTTCTACACAGGGCCCTGGCTAAACCAAGCGGGAGGGATAAATAAGTCCTGACATAGTACGTTATCTACTTGGAAAGGCTGATGCATAAATACCACTGTGAGATGCATGTAATCAGAGTGGTTTGCAAACAGTGCCCCAAGATTGTGGAGGACAGGCATAGTTCTCTCCACCTGGGGCCTCACTGGGGCCACAGTTACTATGAGTCCAGGAGAATCAGAAGTGCATTTCTAGGTAGGGAAGTGGGCTGGAGAGGGAAATCTGGGAAAGTGATACAGAGTTCCACCCAATTTGACTTTGATAGGAAAGGGAAAGTACTGCAGGGTAGTGAGCTGACTATTTAAGATGTGGATGCTTAGAATTAGGAAATGTCCTGGTTTCTAAAAACAATGAAGAGAAGTACTCTAATACTGGGGAAATTGTGTGAGCGTGTTAGTTGGGGGGCTTTTCAACTGGGGCTCATTAGGAAGAAACCCCACCGATCTTTCTTTCACTATGTGGCAGCTAGTTGAACTATTCGATTTTACAGCAAAGAACTCACAAAAAGAGTGCCTTTGTTCCCAGATTGAAAACACAAGAAAATACCCAAAACTTGAATCATGCCAGTATCCAGGTAGAAAATCATTCATATCATTTGCCGGTTATTAATTTTGTTGGTGGCGATCATCTATGCTCTTTCCTCACTCTAGGGGTACTGACCCTCATTGTAGGAGAGGCTTGACTTGTAGAGCGAGGACCCATTTCCCCCAGCCAAGCCAAACAGCTGCAGGGAAATGGAGCAGTTTGACACCAGTCACAACTCTGTCCTAGGAGAAGATCATGATGTGACCTGGGGACGGAGACTGAACACAAAGCTCAAAGCAGTGCTCTCTAAAAGCAGGGTGTCCCTTGATGTCTGAAGAAATGACAATGTTGACCTATAGGCTTCCAGGTAGGGTTCCAAAAATGTACTCCCAGGGTCCATCTTCCATACTCAAAGCTTAACTTCAGTTCCCCCACAAGGATTTGCTTTCTCAACACAAAGAAGGCCAAAATGTAGGATCCATGCTTTTCTAATGTGGTCTTCTACAAAATTCTCAATGGGCCCACACTCCCCAGCAATCCCAGACTTATGATTCCATATTCCAGCTGTTTAGCTCAAGGGCTCACAAGGCAGGTGGGTTTCACTTAAAGACAAAAGAAGAGGACAAGAGTCCTGGGGGTAGCGCCCCACAGGTGAGGGCTGGCAGTTGAGAAGGCAGGAGAAAGTGTCACTTTCATGACTGATGGGGATCCAATGTGACTTCAATAGCTGAATGAGGCCGGGTGCGGTGGCTCATGCCTGTAACCCCAACCCTTTGGGAGGCCAAGGCATGAGGATCATTTGAGCCCAGGAATTCAAAACCAGCCTGGGCAATGTAGTGAGACTTCGTCTTTACAAAAAATAATGATAATAATAATAATAACTCGAGTGAGCCTTCATCTTTCTGAGCCTCAGATTTTCCATGTATAGATGAGAATCTTATCACCTGCCCTGCCTATCTTGCAAGGTTCTAGTAAGAATTCGAAAAACAAATGAATGCAGAATAAATTGCCTGGTAAAATAATACTTAATAAAGGACAGCTATCGTTCATATTACTTCATGTATCCTAAAAAAGTTCTTTCTTGCAATTGAATTCCTAGTAAATATGAGAGCCTCCTTGCAGTAAAGAAGAGAACAAACTTTATGCTACTAGAAAAAATATGTGGCTATTTGCCTACTGTGGTGGAGAGAATTATCACTCTCCAATTCAGGACGGGGTCCATGTCCTGTACATCACATGGGAAAGGGGAATTTAGGTGGCAGATGGAATTAAGGTTGCTAAGCAGATTACTTTAAAATAGGGTGACTGTCCTGAAGTTTTAGGGTGGACCTAATGTAATCACAAGAGTCCTTAAAAGCGAAAAAGGAAGATGGGACTATGCAAGGGAGGACCAGCGGGATGGCAGCCTGAGAAGGACTTGGCCGGGCACTGCTGGCTTTGAAGATAAAGGGAAGGAGTCCTAAGCCAAGGAACGTAGAAACCTCTAGAAGCTGGAGAAGGTGAGGAAATGGATTCTCACCAACAGCCCGCAGACAGGAATGCAGTCCCACCGACACCTTGTTCTTAGTCCAGTGAGATTCATGTCAGACTTCTGATCTACAAAACTGTAAGATAAAAAACATGTGTGGGCCGGGCGTGGTGGCTCACGCCTGTAATCTCAGCACTTTGGAAGGCCAAGGTGGGCGTATCACCAGAGGTCGGGAGTTCAAGACCAGCCTGACCAACATGGTGAAACCCTGTCTCTACTAAAAATGCAAACTAGCCAGGCATGGTGGCGCATGCTTGTAATCCCAGCTTCTTGGGAGGCTGAGGCAGGAGAATTGCTTGAACCTGGAAGGCAGAGGTTGCAGTGAGCCGAGATCACGCCACTGTACTCCAGCCTAGGCAACAAGAGCGAAACTCCATCTCAAAAGAAAACAAAACAACAACAACAACAAAAAACAACAACAAAAAAACATGTGTGGTCATGGACACAAACAAGGGAACAATAGACACTGAGGCCTACTTGAGAGTGGAGGGTAGCGGGGAGTGAGGATTGAAAAACTACCTATGGCTACTAAGGTGATTATGTGAGTGACAAAATAATCTGCATACTAAACCCCTGCAACATGTAGTTTATCTATAGGACAAACCTGCACGTGTATCCCTGAACCTAAAATAAAAGTTTAAAAAATGTGTGTGTTGTTTTAAGCCACTTCGTTTGTGATAATTGGTTACAGCAGCAATAGAAAACAGACATACCTGTCAATAGAAATTCTGGAGTAATGGCACATTCTTGGATGTAGGAATGAAATGTTATTAGCTGCACAGTTTTTCAGAAACTCCTTTACTCCTCTTCTCATGAATGTATAGTCACAGATGAATTAGTATTTTTCCCCCCATTTATCTGGCATGGATTGTAGTTGCTGAACTAAAGCAGATATTTACAGTGCTCTTCTTACACCTCTGACTATGTTTGCAGAAACTTACATACAAAATACTGTTGCCTGATTCAGGCTGCCTGGTTTGGTTTTGAACAGGGTGTGTCAAGGTACATTCAAAGGGAAATTCCGACTCAAGGGCAAAGTGATGTTGATAGAGTCCAACTCAAAATATATAGAGAAAAAGATGGGTATAGTCAGACAGTGGGCTTTCTTCCCTCTGTTTTCAAGGTTTTCCTGAGAACAACAGACATATCGTGACTTTCCCCTTAGCTTACTATTAACATGAAGCGAGAGGTCAATGACACTGTCTGGCTCCTTAAAAGAGCTAAGAGAAGGGGAGAAAAATCCAAATTCCCAGGTAAACATCTGTAAAAGGATTTGGAACTGAGGATAAGGAAGTTTCGAGGCTTACTGAAAGGGAAAGGAAGGCAGCGTTATTTACTGGCCACGGATCGTACTTCCTGTTGTGAAGCTCAGCACTGTTTCATAACAACTGGGGGCTGCTGTCTCTTGTGCTGTAATGAGGAAGCAGTGTTCTTGGTTCCTCCATATCACACAAATGAATGACCTCTACTGCACAGTGAAATTGGTATAGGGAGAAGAATGGGACGCTTGCCCCTGTAAACACGATAAAGCTTTTTTAAAAAAAATTGCAGGAATATCTTTTCATAGATAATGTGATTGAATATGTCACATGTCCTTTACCCCTCTGTAGGTTCTTGACTTGTCTGGAGATTAAAACAGCTTAAAGAGATAAGTACTCACCAGGGACTGCCCCTTAGCATGCATTTGTTGTCACTACACAGCCAGGGGCTACAAAAGCCAGCATAGTCCTTTAAAAAAGGAATTCCGTTCATGTCTTTCTTATTATATAACTTTTCTACAAACACCACGAAAACTTTTTGCAGCAAATTTGCCTGGAAGGTTGGCCAGGGAATTGGGAAACAACATTTTTACCTTGACAGGAGGCACGCTAACTTGCCCTTATCCTTCTACAGATAAGTCATACTGTGGCTAGGTTCACACATGTGAGATACAGTGAAAAATTGAAGAGACTTCTTGGATGTCTCATTGGATAAATACTTAAAAATCTAGATTTTTTTGGCAAAAAGGTCTTTCAGGTTAGCAGACAGAGGTTGGGTTTCCTTATCACACTGTGAGAGTTCAAATTCAGATTGGGCTATTTACAAACTGTGTGGCTTTGACTAAGTTAATTAACATCTCTGTGCCTCAGTGTTCTCAACTTTAACAGAGAGAGTAGTAATACATATGCCATATTCTTGGTGTGAGAATTAAGTAAGGCAACATATGAAGCCCACAGAACAGTGCCTGATACTATAAAATACTCCATCAATGTTAACTATTTTGATTAGACAGAATGGATGTAAATTCGTGATCGAGGAATAGAAGGTACAGAAACAGGTGATTCATCAAAGGGAAGGAATGCTTGAAAGCCCAGGAAACACTGCCCACCCGCATGTATGCTATCATTTGCACCCGGCATTCAGGGTTCTCCTGAATGAAGAAGCTTCTCTTCCTGCCTTCTTCTCTCCTTGCCTAGTTCCCCATGACAATCCTTCTGGTAGTGTCTGTACCAGCCACACAGGGCTCCAGGGCTTTCGTATCTTCTTCCCCTCAGTCTCACACATTCACAAGGTTTTTGTTTTTTTAAAAAAAAATTATTGGAAGCGACTTTAGATATCTTGCTTGTGTTATAACTTTAAAAAATCTGGACCAGAAACATTGCAGTTTTACAAACTTATTCCATTTTGCACTTGGGAAATATAGACTAAATCCCATGTTTTCAATTTCCTTACCACTGTGCCATACTAAATATTGGGGATTCTACTCTTCTAGCAGTGCAAATCTGTGCTACTCCATTCATTCCCTGTCATTGCTTAAGCTTCCAGGTTTGGTTTCTTATCTCTCTGTTAGATTCTAAGCATTCCAGGGCAGGGATCAAATGTAAGCTTTGTATTCTCAAAGGTATCTCAAGTTCAAATCTCAAGTCTTTGACACTGGTGAGAATCTTCAGTAAATATCTATTGACTTTTGCATTGCTTCAGTGATTAAATGGCTATAAAAGGCAGATTGCTTCCCTCCTACTGAAGGCACTGTGGATAGGTGCACCCATATCGAATGGCCCCTCACTATTGTGAGTGCTGGCTGTTTTCATCACAGTAGGTGGCATTCTGGGCTCTTCCCCCAGGCATGGGTTCTCTTTCAATGCCATGATCTTAGCATTCTGCTGGTTGACCACACTGGAAGTGAAACTACACACTTATTTCTCATGGTGGGACACAGTGTACAAGGAAGTAAAAAAAAAAAAAAAGGAAAAAGAGAACAGACCTACTTTGTTCCCCTTAATCTCAGGTTTGGTGAATTACTGATTTGGGGTAGGCTTTAGAGGCTGGTAAATGACATGACATTTCCTCCTTTGTGGCTACTGAGTTCCTTTTGCAGGGGGATGGAAGACAGTTTCAAAGTTTAAACTTTGATCATCTTACCTGGGAAATGTAAGAAAGGCAGGATCTTCACCTGTTATGATGGAGTACACGGCCCAGGCAGGGGACACTGCAGGGACTTGTGGTGGCAACTAGCACATTATCTTCTTGCATCTTCATTTCTTCTGGATGAAGTTCATGCTGAAGACTTCTTAGGAAATCCATTCATTAAGGGGAAGGTATTCCATTGCCTCACTTAGTTGTATATTATCCTGGCCTTTCACAGCCTGGATTAAACTCTGAGGCCTTCTCTCTAATGCAAGCTCATGGTAGGATAGAATATCACTCTCGTCAGGCCATTCATATTGACTAGTCTTTGACATACTCCGGACACTCTGGAAATACTGCTCTGCAGTTCTCAGCATTTTAAAGGGGGAAAACCATGGTTAAAACAAACTAAATATGGCCTGAGAAGAACTCTATACTTCTATATTTGAGTCCTTGTGGACGAACTATAGCCTAGCTTAATAGG
>NW_012104943.1:1791667-1794703 GCF_000951045.1 Mandrillus leucophaeus | reverse complement strand
CGAGGTGGGAGGATCTTTTCAGCCCAAGAGTTCAAGACCAGCCTGGTCAACATAGCAAAGCCTCATCTCCACTAAAAAAAAAAAAAAAAAAAAAATATGCCTGGTGTGGTGGTGTACACCTGCGGTGCCAGCTACTTGGGAGGCTGAGGTGGGAGGACTGCTCAAGCCTAAGGGGGCCAAGGCTGCAGTGAGTCGTGATCATGCTACTGCACTCAACCTGGGTGACAGAGTGAGACCTTGTCTCAAAATAAAATAAACAGACAAAAAACAAAACACTAGGAAATAATAAATGCCAGTCTTTCTCCTTCATTTCAGGGCCCAAATCACATCTTATTGTTGTTGTATGACTATTTTCTTTTTGGTCTGCTTTCTACTATATTTAACTTTTGCATGTATTCCAGAGCATCTGACAAAGTGCAGTATGCATGGTAGTATATTACAAAACATCTAAGATATTGAATTGGTCATCTGTTTCCTAACTGGCCAGTCTATCATGGCAAATAATCATGAATTTCCACCATTCTGACCAGTGCTCAGAGTGATTTGATAAAGCAGAGATGGACTGGAATTGTGTACAACCACACATTCAGCGACATCCAAGTTTTTCATTGGCCATGCTGAGGAGCAAAGCTATTTAGGGGCTGGTGGGAATTGGACCCGGATGATGCACAGAAGTTGGGCATAAATAAATAGGTCCTTCACTCTGTCACTCAGGCTGGAGTGCAGTGGCGTGATCTCAGCTCACTGCAACCTCCACCTCCAGGGTTCAAGCGACTCTCATGCCTCAGCCTCCTAAGTAGCTGGGATTACAAGCATGTGCCACCACACCCGGCTAATTTTTGCATTCTTGGTAGAGACAGGGTTTCACCATTTGACTAGGATGGTCTCGAACTCCTGAGCTCAAGTGATCCACCGGCCTTGACCTCCCAAAGTGCTGGGACCATAGGTGTGAGCCACCGCGCCCAGCCTTGGTCCCTCTTATTGACCAGCTACTTCAGACTAACACTGGCCACACACTGTATCTCATAATCCTTTCAGTCATCTCTAAAATAGAGATTTTTGTCTTCCGTTTTACAAATGAGGAAACTGACAGCCAGAGAGATTAAGTAAGTTTCTCAGAGTGGAGTAAGGACTTTCAACTTCACAGCCATGTGCTTCTCTGCAGTATTGTCTGGATTTAGCAAAGTGGGATTTAAGAATTGCTTCCTTTGTCTTTACCTGTACTTAGGAAGTAGGCTTAGTTCTCTGAATAACCCACTTCTTGGACCATCAGACAACTATTTTCACACACTTTCACCTTTCCCTAGCCTCCCTGAGTAGGTTAGGAAGTTATTCTTTGCGTGTTTTCCAAAATGGTAAGGGCTTCAGGTAGACTTTCAAATTGTAAGAGTCATTTGAACAGAATTAAAATGTTCCACCCGAAGCCTTATACAGACAGTGCTTTGAATACATCTCTAAAAAGTATCTGACTGCATCTAATTTCTTAAAATGTGCTTTTGCTTAACTTACATTCAGTAAGCCCACCCCGTCTCAGACATTTTTACTTCTGAAGATCACTGGGGCCGGGCTCAGTGGCTTACCCCTGTAATCCCAGCATTTTGGGAAGCCAAGGCAGAGGGATCGCTTGAGGCCAGGAGTTTGAGACCAGCCTGAGCCACATAGTGAGACCCCCATCTGCTTGTGGTGACACATGCTTATAGTCCCAGCTACTTGGGAGGCTGAGGTGGGAGGATGAATTGAGCCCAGGAGTTCGAGGCTGCAGTGAGCCACAATCACACGATTGCACTCCAGCCTGGGCCACAGAGCTATCTCTCTAAAAAAAATAATAATAAAAATAAAAATAAAAGAGAGAGAGAGAGAGAAATCAGAAATAGCTTCTTATAGCAAATACATTCAGAATTTCCCCATAAACACAGACTCCCATGACAACCAAACAAAGAGAGACAAGGAAGGAGAAACACTCTCTTAAAGCCATCAGCTGTAAATCCTTTCTTCTAAAAACTGTAGGACAGTATAGATTCTGCTTAAATTTTTATTTTTATGACTGATGTAAAAAATGATCCTTTGTTTAAAAGTCCTTTCTACTACTCTATGTTATATCTAAACTGGTACAGAGATATTGGTATAAAATATCTCTCCAATGGATGAATTGATTAATTGACTTGATAAGTTTGACTTAGCGTGTATATGTCAAAAATCATTTTGAGTATTTCCACACACTTTGGGCTTCCAACGATCTGCATCCTTTCCCCCCATTGAGATTCTCTATGCTGGCATGTTTTTCTACGGCACAGTGAGGGAGCAGTTGACACAGTATAGGCCAAATGACCCATCTATTTCTGTTTTCTCCCTTAATTTACAATATCACTGATTATACCCAAGAATTCCATTCTAAAATACAGCTTTACACTTATTTTGCTACTCAGGTTCAGGACCTAGAAACACTATCACCAGGGTATACTATGGATTCAATTCTGGGGACATAAACAAAGGTGTATGATGAAAAGAAAGGTTTACTATTACTTGTCATCCTCAGTTCCATTTGTCTTATTAGAACCTTGCTGGGCACAGTGGCTCAAACCTCTAATCCCAGCACTTTGAAAGGCCAAGGTGGCAGGATTGCCTGAGGCCAGGAGTTTGAGACCAGCCTGGACAACATAGTGAGACTCCGTCTCTACAAATAATAATAATAACAGTAATAATAATAATAAAAATTAGCTAGGCATGGTGGCATGGTGGCCTGTTCTCCCAACAACTCTGGAGGCTGAAGAGAGAGGATCACTTTAACCCAGGAGTTTGAGATTGCAGTGAGCTATGATCACACCACTACATTCCAGCCTAGGCAACAGAGCAAGACAAAGAAAGAAAGAAAAGAAAGAAGAAGGAAGGAAGGAAGGAAGGAAGGAAAGAAAGAAAGACAGACAGGAAGGAAGGAAGGAAGGAAGGAAGGAAGGAAGGAAGGAAGAAAGAAAGGAAGAAAGAAAGAAAGGAAGAAAGAAAAAGAAAGAAAGAGAAAGAAAGAAAGAAAGAAAGAAA
>NW_012104943.1:1789105-1790312 GCF_000951045.1 Mandrillus leucophaeus | reverse complement strand
AAACCATGGTTAAAACAAACTAAATATGGCCTGAGAAGAACTCTATACTTCTATATTTGAGTCCTTGTGGACGAACTATAGCCTAGCTTAATAGGTAGACAAAATTGAAAACCTAACTTAGTAGTATGCACCTGTAACAATAGCTAAGTCTTGGCCAATCCCAGTGGCCATACTTCAACTATTCATACACCGCTGAGTGTTCAAACCGTGTTCAAATAAGGCATACACCGAGCTGTAACCAGCCCAGCCATTCTGTACCTCATTTCCCATTTCTGTATGTAATTTCCCCCCTTTTTTTGGTCTATAAATCTTCTTTCATCACGTGGCTGTACTGGAGTCTCTGTGAATCTGCTATGATTCTGGGGGCCACCGGATTCGGGAATTGTTCATTGCTCAATTAAACTCCTTCACATTTAATTTGGCTAAAGTTTTTCTTTTATCACCATTGGCAGGCCTCCTTGGAACACCTATCTCCTACCATTCATTGCCTTTCATGGACTAAGTCAGGTACCACTTTCTGTCTCAGCCTAGAAAAAGTATTTCCTCCCCAACCTTAGAGAGAGGAGGCTAGACGAGATGGCAAGTACCTTCCAGTCCCAACATCCTAAGCATTTCCTTTCTCTTGGTGTGAAGTGATATAGGGAAAAGAAAGTGGGAGTTGGAGTCAAATCTGGATTCCAATGGCAGTATTCCTGCTTCCTGGCTGTATAGAGTTATGTGAGTCCACTTCTTCAAGGCTCAATTTTCTCGTCTCTAAAATGGGAATAATAATACTAGTCTCAAAGTGCTGTTGGGAGCACTACTGAGGTCCTGCTTGCAAAGCATCTAGTACAATGCCTGGCCCACAGTAAGCACTGAATGCATTTAGCTATTATTATTATTAATAGAACTGTGTAAATAACATTAGTATCTTTGATGGGACTAAAAAACAAAACAAAAAAAGAACTGGTCAGGTGAATCCTCACATGTTATGTTAAAACTCTAGGTACCAGGCCAGATGTGGTGGCACATGCCTGTAATCCCAGCACTTTGGGAGCCGAGGTGGGAGGATCTTTTCAGCCCAAGAGTTCAAGACCAGCCTGGTCAACATAGCAAAGCCTCATCTCCACTAAAAAAAAAAAAAAAAAAAAAAAATATGCCTGGTGTGGTGGTGTACACCTGCGGTGCCAGCTACTTGGGAGGCTGAGGTGGGAGGACTGCTCAAGCC
>NW_012104943.1:1769024-1784850 GCF_000951045.1 Mandrillus leucophaeus | reverse complement strand
AAGGAAGGAAGGAAGGAAAGGAAGGAAGGAAGGAAGGAAGGAAGAAAGGAAGAAAGAAAGAAAGGAAGAAAGAAAATAGAATCCAACAATCCCCCCCCACCTGACATTATATTTCCTTTTTCTGTATCCTGGGCAAAGAACAGAATTTTCATACACAGTAAATTCTCTATATGTGCTTGTCACTGGGGTAGTTTAAAAACCAGTGCTGTAGGGTACAGGTTTCTCTCCACAAATCACCACAGAATCAGCTTCTGACAGATCTGCAGCTAGAATGACTCTTGGCCAATCCTAGGATGATTCCTTTATTCATTAGTGGTTTTCAATGCCTTGGGGCTACTCTCTCTGTTATTTGAGGATACCATGCAGTGTGCAGCGATTTTTTATTAACTCACTAATTGTGCCATTTCTTTCACTCTTGGGGTGACACTGTATGTGTTCTAATATAAGATATACAACTCTTCATTATTTTTCCCTGTTCAGATAATCTGTTCTGCACGAGGGCTCCCTGTAAGAATTTTCATAGTATTCAACTGTAGTAAGAGAAAGTTTGAAATATGAAAGGACACTGGTCAGATAAGTTATGGTAAACAAAATGGAATGCTAAACATCGATTAAAATGAGATGTTTGCTACTACGTACTCACAAAAAGATTTTTTAAATGAGATGTTTGACTGGGTGCAGTGGCTCATACCTATAATCCTAGCACTTTGGGAGGTCAAGGTGGGCAGATCACTTGAGGCCAGGAGTTCGAGACCAGCCTGGCCAACATGACAAAACCCCATCTCTACATATCTACTAAAAATACAAAAAAAAAAAAAAAATTAGCTGGGCATGGTGGCACATGACTGTAATTCCAGCTACTTGGGAAGCTGAGGCACAAGAATCACTTGACCCAGGAGGTAGAGGTTGCAGTGAGCTGAGACCGCAGCACTTACACTCCAGCCTGGGCAACACAGCGAGACTCTGTCTCAAAAAAAAAAAAGAAAAAGAAAAAAAAGAAAAGAGAGATGTTTGAAGGGTATTTTACGTTATGGAACATTTGTAATGCTACAGTGAATATCCTTGTTCTGAATCACGTACACCGATGCAAGAAATTCTGTAGGATATATTTCCAGGAATGGAATTACTCACTCAGAAAGTTTAACTATTTTTCATTTTAAATATATTGGTGAGAAAAACTTCAAAAAGATTGTACAAACTTATAATCACAAAGCAGTAACTGATTGGATGAGTTTTTTTTTTTAAAGACCATTTTTAATCCATCCAGTTTAGTCTGGCAACAAGCTGGAATGCTCTAAAAGAAACTCTAAAACACCAATTTGTCTTTTCACTCAAATATGTATCTTTTTCTGAAAAAATGTGTAGTGAACTATATATAAAAATCATTCTATAAAGCATTTCTTTTATGTTACTAAATTAATCAGTAGAAAGGACACGTGTTATAAAAATATACTGTTGAAAACATGTTTTCTCAACATCCTAAAAGCTTCAGTCTGTATAGAAACAACCCAACTTTGTGTCTAAATGCTATGTGTCACTCATATGTTCCAGCCTCAGTTTCCTTATTCTTAAAATGAGGAGTTGGAATCTAAGGTCCATTTCAGATGTAATGACTCCATGATTTTACAATCCCTCTTATCAATTGATTGTAGTAATCAAGAGAACTTCCTTCTCTCTCCTAAGAATGACTTTAAAAAAAAAAAAAAAATTAGAGACAGGGTCTCACTCTGTCACCCAGGTTGGAGAGCTATTATAAGATCCTAACTCACTGCAGACTCGACCTCCTGGGCTTAAGTGATTCTCCTGTCTCAGCCTCCCGAGTAGCTGGGACCCTGGGTGCGCCGCTACGCCTGGCTAATTTTTTACTTTTTGTAGACACAGGATCCCAGTATGTTGCCCAGGCTGGTCTTGAATTCCTGGACTCAAGTGACCCTCCCACCTCGGCCTCCCAAAGTGCTGGGATTACAGGTGTGAGCACTGCACCCAGCCAGAATGACATCTTTTGTCATAGGTTGTGTTTAGTCCTCACAAAAGCACTCTGAGGTCTCAGTATCATTATGCCCATCTTACAGAGAGGAAACTAAGGCACGGAAAGGTCAGTAACTTTTCTGAGACCACAGAGCAAGGCAGGGGTGGCAGAGGAGCAAAACTGCAACCCCGGGGGCTGGGACAACAGAGCCACATTCTTTCTGTTTTCCTCCCTTTCTTCCCTATTGTTAACAGATGGAAGCAAATCTCAAGGTGAATCCTACAAAAATTTTAACATCGCATCCCATAGCTTAGATAGACAATGTTTATTTCCGTGATCCAAGGGAGAAGATTCTAAAATTATGTTCAATTGAATGTACACATCCAAATGCGGCTTAGCTTCTTTACGCCTTATGCTTTTAGAGTCTGTTTATGATTTGTTTTGATTTTTATGTTTTTAAATTTTTCTAGGATATGTGCTTGATAGTACTGAAACAAAGGCAAAAAAGAATCCTGGGGTGGGGGGGTGAGTGGGAGGGAAGTCTCTTTAAGGTCAAATTGAGTTACGGTCTCTTGCAGATGAAGATGAATACGCTCTCACCAGACAGATTCTTGTGGCCCACGGAGAAATCTGGGTTAGTTCCCTTTTCTTGCTAATGAAGGGTGCTCACCGAGGAGACTGAAGGGGAATTTTTCAAACCAGGTGAGACTAAGTGTGCAGGGTAGGCTCTCAACAGATCTTGGCAGCCACATTTCCCTCAATGCCCCACCTCCCCACCCCAGACTTTCAGACACAGGCAGCTCAGGACATTTTCATACTTTGTGCCAGGCAAGAGATGCTCTTCAAATCTGTGGTATGTTGGAAAGTTTTTTTCTTTCTTTCAAATCGGTTGGATGTTCCACATCTCCTAATAGCAAAGAAAAATGCTTGATCTTGCATTTTAAACTTTCTTTCTTATTGATCTTAATTTTCTTTATGTATTTATTTTTTTTTTAGAGACAGGGTCCCCCTCTGTTACCCAGGCTGGAGTGCAGTGGTGTGATCATGGCTCACTGCAGCCTCAAACTCTTGGGCTCAAAGGATCTTCCCGCCTCACCCTCCGAGTAGCTGGGACCACAGGCGTGCACCACCATGCCCAAGACAAAAAGTCTCAGGCTGAGAGGCAAAGTGCAAAGGCCCTGGTGGAGTGGGAGACTGCTCACTGTGTCGCAGGGAAGGAGAGGAGACCTACATTGACTGATGGGTGGTCATGGCGTGTGAGCAATAAAGAAGGCTGGTGAGGCCCCACCCATTGGCCTTATATCACTGGGATCTTTTTCTCATGCAATGTGCAGCTAATGGAAGGTTTAGAGCAAGGGAATGAAGGGCTCTGATGATTCATAATAATAATAGCATAGTGTGACTATTATGGTCATTTTTGAACTATCACTCTTCTAGCAGGATTAGGAAAGAAGCCCTAGACCAGAAACATAGACAGGGAGACTCAGTCCAGGAACAGGTGGAGAAGATGGATTAGCAAGGGAGGGCAGGGACTGAAGAACCTTGGGTACTGAGTGCACCAAGGGCACTGAGAGAAGGCCTGGGCTGCTGATTCTATGCTCCTGTGTCACTTTGCTTTAGTGTTACTGCTGTTCTGCCCTTTGGCCAAGGGAAAAGATAAGAGTAATTTGAAAGGAAATACCCCTGGGAGAATAACAGCTTGTTTACCTGAAATGGATAATTCCCTGGAACAGGATTTGCCAGCTTTCAAGGATTCTAAAATTATGAGGCCAATCTGCACTTTAACCTGGACATGATCAGGATGTACTAAAATGAGACCGGAGAACCAGCCCTGGAGTTAAGACTCCTATTTTCAGTTTTGCTTTCGACATTCCACAAACTGTTCCAATTCTCACTCATCTCCTGATTTCATAGTATTTTGGGCATCACATTTCCATGACTTGACTCCCTACACAAATTCTGCTTTGAAGCTTTCTCTATGCTGAAGCCACAGTGGATCAATTCAGTCCAACAACTGCTCAGCAGAAGGGAAGGGAAGTCAATCAAAGCAGGGATTTGATGTCAAGTAAACACAGTAATAGGCTTTTAACTGAATGAGTCTTTCCCTTTTTAGCCAATTGTTTTGTTGTGTAAACACAACCTCAAGTAGCCCTGGTACCATTTGTCTGTTCCCAACGACTCCTCCCTATTCTCCTTCCTGGTAGCTCTGTGGGCTCCTTCATGCTGATTTCCATGCCACAACCTATCTGGAATCTTGGAATTACAGAATTTCAGAGGAAAGAGAAGTCTGGAGTATATCTGAAGTCATGACAAACAACTTCCTTTCCCCATAGCTGATAAAGAATGGGCCTACGGGTTCCATATGAAGGGAAGGTGTGAACACCCTGCATGACCGGAAGCAGTTTACAATGCCTTGGAGGTCCCTATGATTCACTGAGCAGTGCTGGACAACTAGACAAAAGCAAATGTCATATCCACCCAGTTCAGGGGGCTTAGCCAGCTGTTTACCATGCCAGCAGTTTTCCTGTTTCACACTCCATATCCTCAATATAGGGCATTCTCTTAAGTGACCCATCATGTCCCTTCCAGTACACTCATTGTCAGTCTTTCCTTTTTTCTCCTCCCTTCACTCTTTCCACATTTCATCCAAATTGTTCTCTCTTCCTCGCCCCTAGGGGAGAACAGGAGGATGCCCTGTGCCTGTTTCCAGTCTTACCATGAGCACAAGACCAGTTGGTGTTTACACATGAAAGGGAACTAACTGATCTCCTACGCCTGTACATCAGAGGGAAGTACCTGTTTTCCTTTGAATTCAATAGGCAGCTAATGAGTTTTCCATTCCTTCTGATCTCAATCTGCTGTCACGTCCACTAGTGGGTGATCTTTCTGTTGCAAAAGAGGACTTTCTGAACTCCTATGTGGGTGGTCATTTATGAAGGTTGATTGGTGTTTGAAAATAATTTAGAACTCTGTGTGTTCATATGTGTATGTATGTATGTGTAAAAATAAAAGTTGATTGGCATGACATCATGGGTGCTGGGAGCGTGTCTGGTAACCAGGATAAAGAGTAGTCTTCTCTGTCCCTTGTCTGGCCACAATTAGGAGAGAGTCTGGATTGTCAGGAAATGGAGCTTGCTCCATCCTCTCAATGTGGCTTAAGAATTTTCTTTTCAACAATGAAAAGATGCACAGATCATAGTACAGGAGATCATAAGAGTCACTCTTGCTATCTTCAGTGGATCATAGTTGTATACCATTCTATAAAAATATGAGAGAGAGAGAGAGAGAGAGATATCTTTGTAGGAATAAACATAGAAAGCCATTTTATCTACAAAGCCAATTCAACCTGGACTGCAGTACTCACAATCATAAAGTACTAGTTAGGTTATTAGTTAGTGGTTGACAACCATAAAGTACTAGTTAGGTTATTAGTTAGTGATTGGAGGGATGCAAAAGCTGACTTGAATACATGACTTCAATCACTTGGATACAGGTTTAATTTCCTGTAAGAAAGCTGCAGAAAATCAATGACCTAAATATCTGAACTTGGGTATTTCCAAGGAAACCACCAGACTTCCCCATTATCTTAGATTAAAGACAATTAACAAAATGCCTAACAGGCCCCGGAGGTCTTCTGTGTAATTAGATCAACAGCAGTACAACATCTGAGATTTATCTCTCTCTCCAACAAGACCATTTAGGTTTGGTAACACATCCACGTGGAAGAGGAAAGAAAGAAAGAAAACCCCAAAACCAAAAGCACAAATAAAACTACTGCTGAAATTAAGAAGTTAGGATCTTTCCAAAGCCAAGCAACTGAACTCATTCTACCAGTGAGACTGAGTGGAAACCTCTGCTCAGCCATTCCTCAGCATTGGACACGGGTTATTCTTGAGGTTTGGATAAAATATGGGTTGGTCTGCAGGAAATACATTCATTTTAAAATAAAATAAAAAATATGAGTTGGCATCAATAAAATTCTATGTTTTAAGAAATGCAGGTTGGTATTATCAGCCCTGTTTTGCACATAGAAAAACTGTGGCTCTGAGAGTCATCAGCAATCCTGATGTCTAGAAGATTTCAAGGCCAGGACTCAAACCTACGACCTGGGACTCTAGAGTGTAGAGCTTACGCTGTCTCCTTAAATACTGATGACTTCGCTAGGCTCACTGGAGAGAGATGATTTCACATATAATATTGAAAAAGTAAGGATGTAGGGGTGATGAAAATGTGGCCCAAGTATATCTAAAAAGGAAGATAGTTCACTGGCACATCAGGTCATGAAACAACCATGAGCGTGAACTAGGAAACCACAATGCATGTGAGAATGGCCCAAACACAACTGACTGCACCATCTGGAGAAAAGGTGAAGCCTACACAGAAAGAATGCCAAACAGAAAAATGACATGGGTTTATGTGAAGCAAAGATCAACATTTCATGTATCTTCTCACTTTAAGCACTTCTTCCTGCTTCTGGCATATCCCTTCACCCTGAGCTGAAGCAAGTTCATTAGCTAGGTGGAAAACAAGAGGAAAGCCAGTGAAAACTGACACTCTTTTTAGATTGTAACCCCTACTTGGGGCAAACCTACAGGATCTCAATGACAGAGGTTTGCTTTCTTAGTAAACAGCCTTGGAAGTTCCCCCTCATCTTCCTTCATGGGTCTGGTGTTCTTCATCATTTTACCAGTGACTTAATGTTGGGAGAGAAAACCTGCTTGCTAGATATTAAGATAAGCTTATTAAGAGAAGAGGATTGGAGTTGGAAGGGTGGGAGTTGAGCACTTAGCATCTCGCAAGACACGATCAGAATTTTAAAGAGATCAGAGGAAATTGAAAAAGAATTCATAAACAAAAAGTACAATAAATGCTTGTTGAAGAAATAATAAAACAATGCAAAAACAATTATCCTGGGGAAAACAGAGATGGAGAAGCTCATTACAAAGTAAAAGGTCTATGGATCATGGTAATGGTACTTTTGCTTCTGAAATAAAACCCTAAGATGTATCACAACAAGCATAAATGTACTTCATAACACCAGTTCATTGAGTGCCTACTTAATTAATTCTGCTGAGATACTGATGAGGTACAGAAAAGGAAAGCAAGAATCAAAATAAATAGTTTGACTGTCTGTTGGGCACTCAAAGGGTAGTTCTTGACTGATGCATTAAAATGTACTCTTTTTGCAGTCTTCAGCTTTATTGAGGCATTATTGACATACAATAAACTGCATCTGTTTAAAATGTGCAATGCGGTGAGTTTTGATGTATACACACATCTGTAAAACTGTCGCCACAATCAAGATGATCAACTTATCTATCATCCCTAAAACTTTCCTCATGCCTGTTGGTAATCCCTCTCTCTCCACTCCCAGTACCCGGGCAACTACTGATCTACTTTCTGTGACTACAGATTATATTTTATAGACTCAATTTTATATAAATGAAATCACCCAGTAGATCTTTTGAGTCTAGCCTCTTTCATGCAACATAATAATTTTAAGAGTCATCATGTTGTCTTAAGCGTCAATATTTCATTTATTTTTATTCCTTAGTGCTTCATGTAGCTTATTTTTTGGTGCTCAGTTATTACTTCCCTGGAGAGATTAGCCAGTTGACACATTCTTATCCTATTTCTTATTTTCTGTACTTTTTGTTTAACTCACATCATAGACTCAGTAAATATTGATATGAATTTATTCAAGGATTTGGTTCAAAAATGAAAATCTCTTCGAGGGGATTCTACTAGGGATCATTCATTCACTTGTTCATTAAGTCATTCAGCAAATATTAATTAAGCTCTTACTAGGTCCCAGGCACAGTGCTAGACACTGGGGATACAATAATGAAGAAAAGAGACATGCATCTCTTACATTCTAATGAGAGGAGACAGGTGGCAAACACAATAAAAACAAAAATTATTAGTATGTTAGAAGTCAACACGTGTGATTTAGAAATAATAGAACAGGCTAAAGAGCCAACAGGCATCATCCTAACAATGCAGCCCGGATTCCAAACAGCTCCTGCAAACTGGACTGAATGTAGACTTTAGCATGGTTTTCTCAGTCACACTTACAAAGGCCCCATGGAAATCAACTTCCAACAGGACTTCAGAGAAACAGAGGCTGCCATGAATGGTCAGGTATTAGAGAATGAGGTCATCCTTCCACTGGACACTCTCCTACATCCCCTGCAGGTACGTATGTCTTAAGCTTTTGTGCTCACCTGCAGGAGAAAGGCCAGAAAGTGGCTGCCACATTTTTCTCCCCCAACTGCAGGAGTGAGGCCACAGAGGTTTACCTGGGAAGAATACTCTCCACAAACTTAAATCTCAGCACATTACACTGGTAAATGTCACATTCCAGTTCCAGATATCAATCTGGATCCAGGAATGTGTGTGCTTCACTGATTCCAAGCACTCATTTGTTTGGTTTGGGGGAGGAGAGACAAGGCTAGAGCAATCTGAAAGTTCAATCAAGCCAAAATGCCTTGATCAAAAACTGATGAAACAGGGCCCCCAATCCATAACCAGAGAATGTTGGGCACTTTCCTCTCTGCAGAAATGTTTTTGCATTTAAGTTTAGGTAGTTTTAAGAGAGGAGTGTAAGGAGAGAGTTTCTGTAACTAGAGGAGGGGAGCCTTTCCCGCCTGCCTCTGGAGCTTCTCCTCCAGGGTAATCTGGCAGCCATTCAAGGCAGCCTGAACTTTCTGAGAGACTTGATTTCCTGTTCCCACTGCCTCAGCCGACTGGAGGACTAGGGTGACCTGGGGTGGGGGGAGCAAGGGACACTGGTTAGTTTAGGATCAGCAAGTGGGAACTGTTTATCCCAATATGCTTAGAAATTCTTCCAGCAGCAACTGTAAAAATAAGTTTGAACTGTAGAAGCAGCTTAGTTATTTCACCAGTGAACTTCAATCATGAGATTCTTGAATATATTTTGGGAAGACAAGTTATTTTGTTTGTTCCATTCATTTTAAATATAAAACAACAGACTTCTTATAATGCAGAGGGGACCTCACTGTCACCTAGTTCAACTCACACATTTTACAGATGATGCAGAGTTCAGAGCTATTCATTGACAATGGCTGGGGGGATGGGAGCAAGACCCATGTTTCCTGGCTCTGAACTCAGTGCAATTTCCTTCACGAATTATAGAAAAGTGCAATTCCAAATGCCACGCCTTAGGGGGAAATTTACTATATGTAAATTATACCTCACAACCTGACTTAAAAAAAAAAGTATATGTTATCCCTGCTTCCTCCTGAACCTGGGTCTGCTTGACACCAAAGCCCAGGGCTTTCCGCTCTCTGCCTCTCAGTAGTCTTATTGTAATTCCTGTGAATCCATGGTCCTTTAGTGGTTTATGTTTGAGGAGGGAGCTGTGGACTGAATAAACTATGCAGCACAAAGGCATTAACCATGGATTAATGGGAAAGAAAAGCTTGCTGAGTTCTGAGTCTGACGGGTCAAGAGCTTCTGATGGTGTCATGCAAATTTCACTTCCCAATGAAATCAGTCACTCTTCGTGTGGAGGGGCCATCATATCTTAGCCAGTTCCTGCTTGGGGTTCAGAAGAGAAAACAAAACAGTCTGCCCCGTGGTGGGAAAGGGACATTTGGTATTCTCCTTGGCTTCCTAGCTAATTACAAAGTGTTAATGACATTCAAAGGAAACTTGCCTCCTTCAGGGCTTTACAAATAAGGAAGGGCGGGGAAGGTGAGCCAAAGAACAGACAGGGGCTCCAGTGAAATGCAGGGCACAACCAATCAGCCCCAGTAATCAGCAGAGGGGGAGGCAGCCTTAATTTACAAAGGAAATAGACACCCCAGCACAGGCTGAAATTGGGTAGGACCAAGAGTTCTTAAACTAATCACAGCTGGTTTCCAAACCTCAAAGATTTGTTATTGCAAAAACATTCTCAAGCAATAGATGAATAGATTGAATGGTGACAGAACAAAGAAAAGATGGAGAAATTTTCCCCACAGCAGCTTCAAGATAGGTTCAGAGAGGTATGAACTAGCAAAGTAATACATTTATCCAATCAACATTTTTTTACCCATCTCCTACACTGGGTCTGAGGACACAGCTATCGTGAAACATTTAACGTCCTCTAGTATCCTACAGAAAAACAACTAAAGCATGCTTGTGCAACTCAGAACTACAAGCTCTTCCTCATGAATTGGACAATAGGTGCCTTCAAAGAATGGTTCTTTTTCCTGTATTTTCCTTCCCTTCTCTCAATGGAGAATTTTTTCTTCCACCCTAAAAAGGAAACACGACCATCAGTTTCCCAAATATGAAGAGGGAAATGCATGTGTGTATAAACAGCGGTTGCCACCTAGTAGAATTTTAAGGCTTTAAGGATTTTACCCCCTAACGATTGCAATTTCCTAAGTTAACTTTCAGAACTTCAGTTACTATTGTCTTATGTCTTGTATCCAATGTACTAGTTAGGTATTTCTTTACAGGCTTTTTAAGATTTACAGGTGTACCTGATCAAAAATAGCTGGAAAGATTCGAGATGTTTTTTACTGGATAATTTATTCCGTGTGTACCCAACAGCCAAGCACTTGGCAAATGACCAAAAATATGATTTATTTTTATTTATTTTTTTGAGACGGAGTGTCACTCTGTCGCCCAGGCTGGAGTGCAGTGGCACGATCTCGGCTCACTGTGACCTCCGCCTCCTGGGTTCAAGCGATTCTTCTGCCTCAGCCACCCCAGGGATTATAGGCGTGTGCCACCACACCCAGCTAATTTTTTATATTTTGGGTAGAGATAGGGTTTCACCGTGTTGGCCAGGCTAGTCTCAAACTCCTGACCTCAAGTGATTCGCCCGCCTCGGCCTCCCAAAGTACTGGGATTAGAGGCATAAGGCACTATGCCCAGCCAAAAGATACGATTTAAAAAGCCAGAAGAGCTCATGCAAGAAATAAGTAGCTGACAGATAAAATGGCAACTTTTTGCTTTAATGGCAATGTAAACTATCCAGAAGGGACATTTATCGGTTCAATGAGAATTGATTTTCTTCACTCTCAACTCCTATTAACAGGTCTTCTCTTTCTAAAAGATAGGAATGTGTGCTCCAGTAATTAATTTGTTTATGTGTGACTAGTACATTGTGAGACTCTCTATAGGACATCTTTCTCTGGCACTTATTTTGTCTTGATCCTGGATGGAAGACAATGATAACCAAGTGACCTGTTTGTTGACTAGGGCACACTTAAAAGCAGGTATGGATATTTGATTTCATGTACATTAGCAGGACATCAATGAAAGTGTGTGAGTACTGAGACAGGTAGGCAAGTGGCGGGGTGAACTTTACTCCTTAAAATCGTGAGCTCAAGAGACGTGAACTACCGAAGCTGTCTGACTTTTTTTTTTTTTTTTTTGAGACGGAGTCTCACTCTGTTGCCCAGGCTGGAGTGCAGTGGCGCCATCTCGGCTCACTGCAAGCTCCGCCTCCCAGGTTCACGCCATTCTCCTGCCTTAGCCTCCCAAGTAGCTGGGACTACAGGCGCCCGCCACCACGCCCGGCTAACTTTTTTTTTCATATTTTTAGTAGAGACAGGGTTTCACCATATTAGCCAGGATGGTCTCGATATCCTGACCTCGTGATGCACCCGCCTCGGCCTCCCAAAGTGCTGGGTTTACAGGTGTGAGCCACCGCGCCCGGCCAGCTGTCTGATTTTGTTTGACGTGCTCTTTTAAATGATATAAGGCAAAATATATTTAACTGGTTAATTAGTGAAAATCTAGCAACAAAGGATGTCTGGTTAATTCATGGAAAATGGGAAGTTTGAATAAATTTAAAGATAATGTTTGAATTAGGCAAATAAAATTAATTCTTGTGTTTACATAAACACAGAGATTGGAGAATTGTTGTGTATTCAGTGTTCTTTCAAATAACCAGTCATTCATTTATTTAGTACATGTGTATTGTGCACCTCTTGTATGGCTGGGAACACACCAGGTTCCAAAAATAAAACTGGGACTATGATAAAATTTTTACTCTGAAGGGTAACAGTGAAGTAAATAACAGCCACAATACGGGATTTGAGAGGTACAAAACCACTAAAAGAGAGGAAAAGGGGCACAATTTTGTTTGAGAACTAACGGATTCCAGAAAAGGTGAAGAATTAGGTGGTCTTTGACACAGATCTTAAAAGAGTAAGTAGGCACTTGCCACACATAGATGAAAGAAAGTGTAGCAGACAAAGAATAGACCAGTCATGGTTATTAACTATCAACTAGTCCATCTTTACCACTTACTTGCTATTCATTCCTGGACACAACTGATTTCAGGGAGGTAGTGAGTAGAATGGTAGTTACCAGAGGCTGGAAATGGTAGGAGGGATGTCAGGGAAAAAGAAATGCTGGACAATGGGTATAAACATACGGTTAGAGAGAAGAAATAAGTTCTAGTGTTCAATGGCACACTCGAGTAACTACAGTTATCCTGTATTTCAAAATACCTAGACAAAATTTGCAAAGTTCTTGACACAAAAAGTGATCAAAGTTTGAGATGATGAAAATCCCAACTACCCTGATTTGATCTTTACATATTCATGAATCAAAATATCACATTTACCCTATATATATTTACAACTATTACGTATCAATAAAAATCATGAAGATATTGGTAACTAATAGCTAACATTTATTCAACATGTACCATGTGTCTAACCTTCTCACCATCGCTTCCTCTGATACTCATAGTAACCCTCTGACATAGATACATCACTGTCAGTTTTACAAATAAATAAGAATAAAAAGAATTGATTTCAATGTGTTTTGGGTGAGCAGCGCTGAGAGAGCCCTGATTCACCTGAATAAGAATGCAATGCGCTGTCCAGTTCTGGTTCAATTTTACATCTCAGAGCTTTTGTACTGTGAGTGCAATAAAATCAGGTGTGTGCACAGAAATTCAGGGCAGAGTTAAGCTCCTCCTAAGGAGTGAGTCAAGTATTTGTGATTTGACTGAATCACCTTAATTTAGATATCTTTACAAAGATATTAACCTATCAATCCAAGATGAAATTTTAACTAACGTCAGGGAAATGAGATGGCCCTTTCCCTCTGGTATCAGGAGAACCCCTCTCCAAGAGGCAGAGGCAAGAGACTCTGTTTCTCCTGGGTTTCAGTTGCTGAAGGAAAGGACTTGCCTCTGGTCTGTGGGAAAACTTTCTTGGGAGCTGTCTTTGCATTTGAACTCTGAATTTTGTTCAGTACATCATTGTTCTAAGGATATATTTAGTGCTTTGTGACTGTACATTTCAACATTCAGCTATTGAGTGAGACAATATTACAAGATATGATGCTCTAGATATCAGCCATTCTTCAAACGGGGTGTTTATTATGGAACAAAAGAAAATATGTGCTTCAATCTAGAATTTAAAAGCACTAACTACAATGTTTCAAGCATATATAAATAAATGTTATCTGTCTTACCATTTTCGGGAGAAAAGTGAATCTTTACATTTGTTTTAGTGTAACTTGTTCCTGATATTCTAACCTAAAATTTCATGGTCACAAAAAAGTACAAATTAAATGTTCTCTTTATGAGAAATAAAACAGGGACTATAGCACAGGTGATGTGAAAAAAATAGTCACTAAAAAAAAGGAACCAAGAGTGAACCCTGAAGTAATCTATGGACTTGGGGTGATAATGATGTGTCAATGTAAGTTCATGGGTTATAAGAAAGGCACCACTCTGGTGGGGGATATGGATAGTGGGGAATGCTATGGTGGGAGAGCAGGGGGTAAATGAGAAATCTCTAGACCTTCAGATCAATTTGTTGTGAACTAAAAACAATTCTAAAAAATAAAGTCATATATATGTGTGTGTGTGTACACATATTCACCTATACGTATATGCATATTATTTATGTATAGATACATGTATATGCATATATACATATAAACACACACACACACACACATATATATATATACACACACACACACACACATTTATACACACACACATACACACACCCCTAATAACTTTTAAGGACAAAAACTTTCTTCCCTTCAGAATATCTGCCAAAGTGACTTAAAGTACACCATTACTCATTTGAGGTAGTAAGGGGTGGCATAAATATCAACTGTTTCATCACTAAGTACATTTTGTCCTAATTCTCATCCTTCCACTATAGAATAAATGGTTACATAGCCCAGTATGTATAATAGAACTCTCATATGGACCTCTGCAGATCTCAAATAAAGATTTTCTTAGAAACCTGAAGTAGTACTTAGACTTATACACCAACACACGCTTTGGGTAAAAGGAAAATCCTTTATGAAAATGCAAGCTTTAGGAATTAAATGCTCCCCATAGGGACTCACTTATTCCTGTATAAGTGATTGCAGGCAGAAAACCAGAATCTGAATGAACTTTTTTTTTTTCCTTAAACTTGGAAAACCTAGAAAAGACAAGAGTGGTATATAGGGGCCAATTAAAATTAAAAGCACAAGGGAAAATGAGAGGAAGTCGCTCCTCTCCTCCCAATGGGAGTATTGTGTTCTGAAGGATTCATGAATGGAATTTCAGAAACTCAGCAAAAGAATACATTTAACTGACTTACTCCAAATATATTCTGAATTTCATATTTACTAAATAAAGTGTTTCAAATGAACATTTTGTATGTTGTTACGTGTAAAAACCGCACATTACAAAACGAAAGGTAGGAGAATTCATCACTTAAGTTTTTAGATGCATATATACTTAAACTTCCGCATACTCCACAAATACTAAACTTGAAAAACAAAGCACCCTACATAATTTACCTTGCCACAGATGTGAAATAATTGTAAGCATACATAAATGTTAACAAAATACTTTCATTCAATGCTAAGGGGAGGTATCATTGAATGGTGGACCAAAACAAACTACATGGCAATTTGATGTCTTTGGAAATGACATACCCACAAACCAGTGGTTCAGCACTGATATTAATATATCTTGCTCAGTTGTCTCAATCATTTATAGTAGTTTAATTTTTTCAAGAACACAGACGTTAAGGTACTTTTAATAATTTTGAAAGGCCATAGAGTATATCTATTTTCTGAAGTCAAGCTTTCATTGGAATTGCTTCTTTAACCTAATGATTAAATATAAAGAATGCACAGATAAAATAAGGTTTTGTCTTCTTTTATTAGAGAAAAATGTGCTTTTCCATGCCCATGCTTTCCACATTTTTGGAACTGATACAGAACCACAGAGGCCAAACCTAAAACTAAATTATCTTTAACGTTAAAATTTAATTGACTGTGTATATAACTGTGCAATTGCTGCTTTCTCACAGAACTGTCTAGGGTTCTTTCAACAGATCATAGAAATGTGGTCCAGCATTTAACAAACAGGCTAATGATAGAGGAGATATACTAATTTATACAAGAATTAAGTAAACACTGTCATGTGGTTTAGTGTAGCTCAAGTTATGCTTGTATCATATAACATAGGTTCAAGTTCTTTTGTCAGTCATCAGAGTAACAGAGGTTGAAGATACATATGAATAAGTGGCAATTATTGCTGCAGCTGTTTCAAAAAAATAAATTTAAGTAATTGTGATACACATTTCTACAAATAAAATATTCCAGTGCTTACATCAATCCTGAGTTTTTAAGATTAAATATGCACTACTTACAATTACCACAATGTTATTTTGGAACAGGGCGATTTATTTATTTTTTATTTTTATTTATTTATTTTTTTTTTGAGACGGAGTCTCGCTCTGTGCCCGGGCTGGAGTGCAGTGGCCGGATCTCAGCTCACTGTAAGCTCTGCCTCGCGAGTTCACGCCATTCTCCTGCCTCAGCCTCCCGAGTAGCTGGGACTACAGGCGCCCGCCACCT
>NW_012104943.1:1759301-1768732 GCF_000951045.1 Mandrillus leucophaeus | reverse complement strand
TTTTTGTATTTAGTAGAGACGGGGTTTCACCATGTTAGCCAGGATGGTCTCCATCGCCTGACCTCGTGATCCACCCGCGTCGGCCTCCCAAAGTGCTGGGAATACAGGCGTGAGCCACTGCACCCAGCCAGGGTGATTTATTTTTTAAGTTGACTCTCTTCACCAAAAAGAGGGCTTTCATCATATTCTTCCAAGTCCTTGATACTCTTAAAACAAAAAGTCTAGTTCACTGACAAACCATCACTTTACATCTCACGTTTTAAACAGAGTAAATTAAATGTCAAAAGGAAACAGCTTTTAGTATTCAAAGGATGCTGGTTACTTATTATTATTATTATTTTTTGAGACAGAGTCTCGCTCTGTTGCCCAAGCTGGATGGAGTGCAGTGGCACGATCTCGGCTCACTGCAAGCTCCGCCTCCCGGGTTCACGCCATTCTTCTGCCTCAGCCTCCCGAGTAACTGGGACTACAGGCGCCCGCCACCATGCCTGGCTAATTTTTTGTGTTTTTAGTAGAGATGGGGTTTCACCGTGTTAGCCAGGATGGTCTCGATCTGACCTCATGATCTGCCCGCCTCGGCCTCCTAAAGTGCTGGAATTACAGGTGTGAGCCTCTGTGCCCCGCCCCCTTATTTCAAATTTAAAAACTGTAATCAATACATGGAGCTCCAAATACTTAAATATTTTAATACCAGATTTCAGTGAAATATTATTATAGCACGTCCAACAGTCATGTACTTTGCTTGAAGAAAATGGTTTGATAAACATGTTATGGTCAAGATGGAGCAAAAACAGAAAAAGACTGGTAGTCTTACATCATGAAATACCGTATTTTTTCACCAGGTAGTGACCCATTTGTTATCACTAATAGTCCATATAACATGGTTTCCACTGAAGGGATACAATGGTCTGTGATATGACCTCATCAAGTTAGAGAAAACATAACTATGTTTGAAATATATACTATTCCCTCAGCAAACAGTTCAACAGTTCCTACTCCCTAAAATGTGGTATGTTAATGCTGAGGAAGATGTAAAAAATGAACACACAATCTCTTTCATATTCCTGTGACATGAGGAAATGCACGAATAAAAAAACCTTGATAACAAAACTTATTTAACTGCTATGGAAGGGCAACTCACTCGGACATGTAGCCAAAAATGGAGACTGATGTCAACTTAGTTGGCAAAAGATTTCAATCGGTCAAAAACAAGAAAAAAAGAGATTTAAAAAGCATTGTGAGGGAAGAGCATGAACAAAGCATGAGATTAATGGAGAGGATGTTCAGAGAAGGCTGTCAACCCGGAGAGGCAAGAAGAAAGACAGAAGGCGGCAAAACAAGCCTAAGAGGGGGTCATGTAAAGGGGAGAGTCTCTGAATATCTAAGAACTGACATGTGGGTGCCACTGACAGGCTGGGAAGAGGGAAGGGCTAGAAGCATTTTTGAAAGGGAAGAGTTTTAGGAAGATAGTATTTCTGATCAATGAAAGGTGGCTCAGAAGAGAAGAGAGAACTCAGAAAAGAGTTTAATAGTATAAGCAAGGAAGAATGAGGTCTTGAACTAGGGTAGCCTCAGTGGCAATTTAAAAAAAGAAATTTAAGGACCATTGCAGAGGTAAAACTTGCCTCATGATAACTGCATGGGAAAGATAATGGACTCAGAAGAGTCCAAGATGATACCGAAGTTCCTACCCTAAGTGGTAACATGTAGCATTAACATTGACAGGAAAAATTTTCTAGTCTCAAGTTCATACCAATTAATAAATGGTTTCTGGGGAACATTATAGTAACATGTTCTCCACTTGTGACTTCTATATAAATAACTGTGTTGTGTATAGATAATCCTCAAGTTGCTCAAAAATTTTATTTTCAAACTCTTTCCCAGTTTATTTAACACATCTCAGTTAGTGTAGAGGAGTGACATATGAACATGTCTTTTCACAAGATTGTTAAAAAGAATACCTTACCTCACAGAAAGGAATTCCATTGTTTCCTAAATAATATACATCTACATGAAGAAGAGGTCATTGTCCGATGACAATTTGCTAATGTGCTGTACGACAGCAGATAATTCACAATTCACAACGTGTTAATAATCTGCTGGCTTTCCCATTCTGTTGTACATCTGAACCATCCCTTATTATTACAAATTGTCATGTAAAACCATTACTAGTCACTAATAATTTTGAAAGTGAATATGCCATAAAACACTCCTACATTACAGCAGAAAATAAAAGAGATACTCAGTAGTTACATTTGCCTACCTCCTATTTAACTAAAACTCTTGAAACAACACAAGTGAAAAAGACATCTAGAAAGGACTTATGGACTTTCTGCCTTCCAAAGATTTGTCGCTGATCTCCTAAAAACTGAAAATAAAGTCTTCATTAATGTGTTCATAAAGTATCAATTTTTATACACAAGAGGTATATTTCTAGATAAAATTTCCAATTTACCTTTTCCTGTTCTAAATAACTCCCACAAAACTATTCATGAATCCTAAAAATACTGTTTTATGTTACTGCATTTACCAATTATGTTAAATCTGGAACAATACATTCAAAGTGAAAATGGTAATTCAAAATTTATAACCAAAATATCTTTCCATACATTCAGAAACAAGCAGACTGTCTTCTATTTTTATGCATGTGTTGTATTTTATAAGAATATATTGTGTTACCAAATAGAACAGACCTTTGTGAACTGCTCGTGTGATGGCTCAATCTCTTTCAGTTCCTTTCTTATCTTGTTGCCACCTCTTTTGTTGCTCTTGAAATATCTTCTAGAAGCACAAAACAAAAAAGTGATTAAAATTGGGTAAATTTTAATACAAAACATAATTCTGCATTAAAGAAATACTCTTTAAATCAATACCTGTGAACACTTTATTTTAGACAACGTTTATGACCAAATTTGAAACAATTGTGTTCACCACTCACGTGCTAAAACGATAACCTTTTTAATCAGTAATGGAGTAAAGAATTTTCTTTCTTGTACATATTCAACATGCACGTCCCAATTCTTGATTTCAAATGAAGAGTATTTGATGACCTTCCCTATAATTTGTTGACCACAGATAGGTAAGATCTATACAGAAATTAACTAAGAAACATTCTTTCTTATTAAGATTTTAAACACGTATTAAATCTTGGTCATTTCAATATGTACATAGATGAACCTTCCATTAATGACTGTTTTTCTGCACCTTGACCTAATCTCCAACAACAGTGTTCTCGTCTCCACTATGTGGCACACACAGTCATCCCCTAAATTTTGTCGTTCCCAATGACCATAATACCTACATAATACTAATAATAGCATTGATAAACAGCAACCATGAGCCAGATCGCATCCTGAAAAATTTAAATAAACCCGTTACATAGGAATCCTTTAATCCTCCAAACAACTCTGAAGTAGGTACTCTTACCATGTCTCCTTTCGTATATAAAGAAACTTTAGCACAGAGATAAATAATTTGCCCATGGTTCCTGAGCTAGCAATGGTCAAACTGGAACTGGATCAAAAGCAGTGGGGCTCCAGAGTCCCAGCCCTTGACCACTGCAATCAGCTGCTTCTCCATCTTCCCAACATATAGCCACTACCTTCCTGCCACTGTAGGTCACTCACTTCAGTACTACAGCTCAGGAGTCTGTCAGGACTTGATGCCTATTGAATGGAGCACTTTTCACTGCCCAATGTCCCACCCCCATGTGCTCAGGTAACTCAGTCCCAGCTGAAATTCCACAGCTAGTCATCATAACCCCATCCCTGTGTCTATGCCCTGCCCAACTCTCCCTCTATCAACATGCTCGGCTACACCCCAACCCAGGAAATTCCAACCCTACAGCTGTTCTTGTACAAATATGCCAACTGGGCTCACTTTAACTTCTTAATCGCTATGATGCTGACCTCAGTTGGACCCCTAATGCTGCATGGCAATTATATTCCCCTGGTACATGAGTCCACTAACGGGCCCCCTCTTTGGGCTCATGCTCTCTTCCTTCTTCGCTGGATTTCTGCATGAACTATTACTCCCTGAGACATTGATACAATAGGTAAATCATAAAGCTAAGCCTGATACCAACAATTTGTTCTTCCTTTTCTCCTTCTCCTTCTTCATCTTTCTGCTCATCTGTGGTGAACTCTTCAAGGACATTCGGCAACTTCAGAGAAATTCTGTAATCACGTTTCTGCCTATAACACATAATAAGTAACAAGGTCATACATCATAGAGAGATGAAAAATTAATCCTATTCAAACCAAAACTGACTTGACATAGTTTATACTATGAAATAGCAAGGGAGTAATAGCAGCTGAAATCTTTTTGGGAAAAGGTGAAATGAGTTACTCTCATTCTGAAAGGATCCTTTCCTAACTGACTACTAGAGCAGCTATCTTATATTCTTTACGTGTTGAAGACTAAGGAGGGTTTACTGCACTATAAATTTCCCAGAAACAATCATTTTCTCCAAGAGCAGTTTACTTTTCATTTCTTCTTACTAAATAACATATGGGTTCTCATAAGTAGGTTCGAGAATATTGTAGCCATTCATCCCGTAAGATTTCCCAAAAGAAATACTTCACTTAACTATTTCTCCACTTTGGCACAACAATGATTTCATAAAAGGAATAGTGAAAACAGTTTAATAACTTATTTACAACATAAGGTTATCCCTTTCTACATAATTGAATACTGTTAAGAATCTACAGACTAAACATTGAAGACATTTATCTTATATTCAGCTACCATATTTCTAGAAATGGCTAAACATTAATTTTACAGGAAGACTATTTTTTTTTTTTTTTTGAGACAGAGTCTCGCTCTGTGGCCCAGGCTGGAGTGCAGTGGCCGGATCTCAGCTCACTGCAAGCTCCGCCTCCCGGGTTCACGCCGTTCTCCTGCCTCAGCCTCCTGAGTAGCTGGGACTACAGGCGCCCGCCACCTTGCCCGGCTAGTTTTTTGTATTTTTTAGTAGAGACGGGGTTTCACCGTGTTAGCCAGGATGGTCTCGATCTCCTGACCTCGTGATCCACCCGTCTCGGCCTCCCAAAGTGCTGGGATTACAGGCTTGAGCCACCGCGCCCGGCCCCAGGAAGACTATTTTTATCTGGAAGGCAAAAAGAGGTCATCTTCATTGGCTTCTAGGTAATATCTCTCAATTCTGTTAAACTGAGGTTATAAAACTAAAGAAACTTACCTGCTTAGGGAACAATCAAGTAAAATATGTTCTTCACTAGAGATGCCAATATGTAGATGCCAATGATATAAATATCATGATGCAAAAAAGCCAACAATCATACCTTTTTAGTTGCATTGTTCTCAAAACGTTTTTAACTCTATTCTTTATTTCACTGCAAGCTTTTGCAATCTTTTCACTCCTTTTTCTCTTTGCAGCAAGATCTTCTTTAATCTCAGCTAGATAGTAAATGAATATGTATTAAAAGTTCATGTTGAAAAGTAGTTTCTTTGCATATATTGAAATCAATATGTGACTTGATGGTTCAGCAATATCAGAAGGACATTTAAAATGTAAAATGCAAAGATCATTTTACAAAGCAAGATTTACTCACTTTATGTAAAACCTTTCAGGTATTAATATTAGTATTCCAATTTCAATTGGTATAACAGCAAATCACTTAATTGACGGATGATGAAAAAAAGCAAATAATTAAAACAGTTTCTTTTCTTTTTTTTTTCTGGGAGGGAGTATCCCTCTGTCGCCCAGGCTGGAGTGCAGTGGCGCGATCTCGGCTCACTGCAAGCTCCACCTCCCGGGTTCATGCCATTCTCCTGCTTCAGTCTTCCTAGTAGCTGGGACTACAGGCGTCCGCCACCACGCCCGGCTAATTTTTTTGTATTTTTAGTAGAGACGGTTTCACCATGTTAGCCAGGATGGTCTCCATCTCCTGACCTCGTGATCCGCCCGCCTCGGCCTCCCAATGTGCTGGGATTACAGGCGTGAGCCACCTGCGCCCGGCAAGTTTCTATTTTTCAAGTGTGCAGAAAGGGTTACAAACACAGACTTTAATTTCTTTTTTTTTTTTTTTTTTTTTTTTGGTTGGGGTTTCTTTTTTTTTTTTTTTTTTTTTGAGATGGAGTCTCGCTCTGTCACCCAGGCTGGAGTGCAGTGGCACAATCTCGGCTTACTGCAACCTCCGCCTCCTGGGTTCACGCCATTCTCCTGCCTTAGCCTCCGAGTAGCTGGGACTACAGGCGCCCTCCACTATGCCTGGCTAATTTTTGTATTTTTAGTGGAGATGGGGTTTCACCGTGTTAGCCAGGATGGTCTCCATCTCCTGACCTCGTGATCCGCCCGCCTCGGCCTCCCAAAGTGCTGGGATTACAGGCGTGAGCCACCGCGCCCAGCCACAGACTTTAATTTCTACATTTATAAAATGTCCTACAAATCAAAGGACATATTTCTGTGAAATACTGTCACAACTCATTATGTAAAGCACAAAAAAGTATCTTATTTAATAAGACCATCAAAAGGGTAGAAATAATACACAATAAGCAAAGTATTTTTAATCAATCTCGTGGTTGATGCTATTAACTGTATTTTAATAAAAGAAGCAATGTCCATGGGTATAAACATTTAGGTTTAAACAGATAAAGAAATACATTCAAAAACACGTTTGAAATATTTTCTGAGAGCTTTTTATCTGACATTTTTACCCATAGTGTGGTGTTTCAGAAAACTGTAATACTGCAAGGAATGCTTTCCCAAACATGGTTTCACATCAGAGATCTACCATCAATTGCTAAGAATAGTTTTCGGCAATCATAGAAGAGCTGCACCATAATACAAATATTTTTTACATATGGTATCCATCTGTAACGCTCAATGTATTAGGAAGCTCACAAAACCAGCACTTTGTCACCACCAAGCAGAGCAAAGTTTTCCAAATATACTGCTTGTATGAATTATCACTATAGAAGAGCTGAAAATTAAAGTAAGCTTTTTAAAAATAAGAGTATTGTCTCCATCGTCTCTACAGAAATTTTCTCAAACTTTTTTGAAGATATGGTCCTATAACAGTGCAACTAATATTTCACATGGCAATATAAAGTTTATGAGTTTTTGGATCCAATTACATGTTTCTCACTGGGTAGAAAGGTTGTCTTTCCTTTTCTACTACACAATTTATTACTGGAATAATAATAGAAAATCATCATTTTAGATAATTCAATTTTCCCTGGTACTTTAAAGAAAACAAAATCAGAAAGTTGTGACAATACCTAAATTACGAACATGAAAAGCTCATGTTAAAAACTTTGAGTACATACAGACAGGAAGAGGGGACCAACACACACCTGGGCCTACTTGAGGGTGGAGGGTAGGAGGAGGGTGAGGATTGAAAACCACCCATCAGGTACTATGCTTATAATCTGGGTGACAAAATAATCTGTATACCAAAATCCTGTGACACACAATTTATCTATGTAACAAACCTGCATATGTACCACCAAACCTAAAGTAAAAGCTAAAAAAAACCTGATATATGACTTAATGTGTGTACACTGAAAGGAATGAATAGAGCTGTTTCTCCTCCAATGTCCTCTAATATCCCCCAAACAATTAAATTTCCACGTGTATGAAAGAAAAGCCATCCCTCTTGCCATTATTAGAAGCATCCTCACATTCTGCATGAACAATTAAAAAGGTAAGTAAGAAAAATTATCAGATTACATTAAATGCTATACATGAGAAGAAGGCATTTAAGACCGTCTTGTCATCCACTAATTCATATAACCTACTGTAACAGTTGTATGGTTAAAAACAATTTTCATAAACCACAAAAAGCTCGTAAAATATACCTGCAATATCTTCTAGCTCCTTGGTATCAACCCTGTAAAAAAAAGTTGCAACAAAATTTTAACATAATGCTACACAAAATGCCATGTTTGTTGGGAAGAAATGTTTTACATGAAATGTTCTGCATAGAACAGAACAGTGATGACATGATCCAAAGCTGACTTTTCCTAAAGACCTTATCCCACAGGCAAAAGTGATTTAAACACTTTACCCCACGTGTTCATCTGTTTCAGCAAAAGGTTCTCTTTCCTGAAGCTCATCAGTTACATCTCCCTTATTTGTCTCTGTAACAGGTTTTCTTTCCTCATGCTCATAACGTACTGGAGCCTTTCCTGCATTAAAATAAAAAAGACAAACTTTTTTAGAGGAAGACGCTGTTGTGGACATTTTTTTTTTTTTTTTTTTTTTTGGTAGAGAAACGTACTATTTGTAGACTTTGTAGATTTGGAAGCCCTTCGGGTTCAAGTCCCAGTAAACAACGTTCACAGGTCCAGACCCCTTGGATGTCAGGACAGCACCCATGGAGAAGAGCTGCTTTGAGAGCATTTGTAACCCTGCTATGAGGGGGAGCCTCCCACGGGAAGCCTAAGGCCCTTGAGCCTGCGCTGAAAACCTGGGGCATCTTAGCACAGGCACGGTGGACTCCAAAGCCACGAAGGGGTCGGGGGCCTCGGGCTGCCCGTGTGCCCCCAGCACAGAAAGCAGGCAGACCGTCAGGCATGCACCTTCTTCCAGATCCCCTTGGACTGTGTTTACCCGCAAGCTCCATTTCCTGGGCGACCGTAACTTGAGCCTCCAACTGGTCCCTGGCAGCCATCCTGCTGCGCTTCCTGCCCACGGGCTGCATGGCTGGCTGTCCTGGGAAGCTAGAGGCAGCCTCTGAACCTGGTGAGTACAAAGACACACTAAGGAAACTAAGGAAACGAGGCGTGTTAAATGAAAGCCATCAGGATCGCGGGTTCAAGGGCGCCCCGAGTCCCCTGTGGGAGCAGGAGGGGACGCGGAGAAGATGCCATCATCCTTTCCTGTCCTGGCCCGTCCAGCGCTTCCCTGGGGCTGGCTGCAGAGCTCGCAGAATTCCGCGGCCTCTGCGGGATTCCTGCAGTGCCCCTGGGTTCCCCAGCGACCCCATGTAGTCAGGAGGGCCGCGGGGTGACACAGGATCTCCCCAACCATCTCCATGGATTGAGCCGGTGTGCAACTGTTTCTGACAGGGGCAGGGACTGCCCACTCGCTAGCCTGAACGCCCAGGGAACCCCTGGTCACCCCAAGTATCCCGTCCTGATGGGCGGCCAGACAAGACGGACCCATGTCGAACCCCCCCAACCTCCCTCTCACAAACGCTGCACACATGTACAGGCCTCCGGGACCCTCCTGGGCCCTGGGGACCACTCAGGCAGCTCCAGCTCCCTGCCCTGCCCATTTCCTCGCAGGTCAGCCTGGCTGCCCCGCCCTTCACACCCTCTTCCCCAAAGAGCCTCATGCCCGCCTTCCCCGCATATCCACCGAAGGCACCTCGCCTGAGGGATCCCTGAGCTTGCTCCCTCAGAGGACCTGAAGAGGCTGGCACCACGAAAGCTCACTGCCTGGTTCCTGGGTTCTCGCGAGAGCAGCC
>NW_012104943.1:1751266-1758276 GCF_000951045.1 Mandrillus leucophaeus | reverse complement strand
TTTTTTTTTTTTTTTTTTTGTATTTTAGTAGAGACAGGGTTTCACCATGTTGCCCAGGCTGGTCTCAAACTCCTGAGCTCAGGCAGTCTGCCCGCCTCGGCCTCCCAAAGTGCTAGCATTACAGGCATGAGCCACTGCTCCCAGCCAATTTTGTTTATTTTTTGCAGAGATGAGGTCTCACTATGTTGCCCAGGCTGGTCTGGAACTCCTGGGCTAAGCAATCCACCCGCCTCAGCCTCGCAAAGTGGCTGGGGTTACAGGCATGAGCAGTCGTGCCCAGCCCGATTATTTCCACGGCTGGGTTGGAAGCCATCTTCCCCTGACAAGGCAGCTCACCTTTATTTCTAAGAGTTCTCTATAACCTAAAGAGAATCCCTAATTACTGAAACTAAATACTACCAGCTGTCCCCATTTCCCCACAATCTACTTGGTACCCGAATTAGCCAATGAGACATCTTGGGCAATTTTAAGCCATGATTGCCTCAGGTTTCCCTCTCTTTCGAGCTTAAGATGTGTAACATTAAGAAATAAGACAAATCTTGCAGAGGGCTTTGTGCAACCAGTCTTACAGCTTTCTATCCCATCTGGATCAATGTAATTTTCATAAGCTTCATCAAAGATTTCAGCTGAAAGTACTATACCAGGTTCTGTCTATAATTGGAAACACATACACACATACACCAACTACTGGTATTCAGCTAAGAATTCAATGCCGGCTCATTTTTCTTTAAAAGAATGTCAAATCAAGGAACAATTCTCCATCGCAAAGCGGAATTTGATGTCAGGTAAAGACAAATGGGGATTACAGAGCTACTTCTTTGGCATAACCGCCTAGAAACAACCTGAAAAGGATTCTGCAATTTTAAATAGGCACAAAGACATTCTTTTCAGAACACCAAGTGTCCAAGTTACAAAACCCTGAAAAAATTCTTCTTTTAAACTTTCGGATGGAGCAATTTATCTCTTTTTCCCAGCTGGAGTATTTGTGAGATGTCTCTCAGAAAGAAACAACTCAATACACAAATCATTAAGCCTTTGTAAAGGGAGGAAGTCTATTTGAAGCAACTCTCCGCTGAGGAAACAGGTTTTGTGAACTAACCAAAGCCTTTAGGGCAAACATGGTCACTTCAATTTTTTTTTTTTTCCCCCACTGGAGGTTATCTACAAAGACCACAGGAAATGTTTAAGCAAATTTAAAGGCGATTTCTCAAGAGTTATTAGAATAAGTACAGTAATTTAGAGAATTGGTTTCTAATAACTGGAGGCATAACCCCCTTTTACCCCCCAACACCCTACTCCACCCTATGTGAATCGACTGACAAGTAAGGATAATGCTTCATAACAAATGTAGAAATAACACCAATTTTCAAAGCAGCCCTTGCTCTTTTATTGCTGTCATTGAGAACTAACTGAAAGAAATGCACCCCTTGGATTCATAGACAGACAGAGGGACAAACAGATGGCTGGATATGTGATAAGCAACAACAGTATGGCCAAATGTCAATGATGGAATCTAGGTGGTGGGAACATGAATGTTTTCCATGAAATTCTTTCAACTTTTCTGTGTATTTGAAATTTCTAATAATAAAATGTTGGAAAACAATTGTTCATTTTGAAAACATCTAGAAATCTAAGATGTGATCACTGGGTTAAAGACTATATACATCCATACTCTGTAGCCTGAATTAGTGATTTACGCTCTAATAGCCAATCAAATTGCTCATTTATCAGACAGGGCTGGTAGCACAGGAGATGGAAGTTTCTCTACTGATAATCCTCCAGATGTTTGAGGGCTTCATGTTCATTTACATTTCAGTCTTTTCTCCAATTCTTAGACTGTTAGCAAAAGTTTATACTCAAATGAAGCAGCAAATTCTAGGCTCCAGCTGTTTAATAATAAATGAAAACATTCATGTCTTTCAGAAAGGCTTATCTGATGTACTCTGCACAAATACGCTCACCTATGATCTTCTCTGTGCAGACTCTATCAGGGCCGTTCTCAATGGGCTTTTCAAGACTCTCTCTGATCAGATTATAATTCCTTCAAGGGCAGTTCTTTGTCAACTTTGCTTCTCCAGCACTCAGCACCATGACTGGCACATGGTGTGCCGTCAGCAAATGCTGTGTTTGCTATATGTGAATTAATGCTGTGCATACATGTAGAGACATAGGCTCAGACCCTCTCATCAAATGGCAAAGTCTACCACCCAGTCCTGAGAATTACATCTCAGCTTAGAGCAGAGGGGCCTCACCCTGGCGTCTCCTGGAATCACTCAGGAAATTTCAAAACACACTGCTGCCTCCATCCTACCCACTGAGTTTCTGATTAACTGTGTTGGAGTTTGGCCTGGGTCTCAGGATGGTGAAATCTCCCCAGATGATAGAAAAGTGCATGCAGCACTGAGAATTCCAGGGTTTGGACTTTACAAGCCACCAGGTAATTTCATTTTCACTCACCTTCTTTCCTTTGATTCTCAGGACAAGCTACCAGGTCTCCAGGACTGAAGGTTATCATCTAAGTTGATGTTCTCAACTGGAGGTAATTCTACTCCCCCACCCCCCACCAGGAGACAGTTGGCAATGTCTAGAGGTATTTTTGGTTTTTATAGCTAGGGATGGAGGTGCTACTGGCATCTTGTGGGTAGAAGCCAGGGATGCCGCTGAACATCCTACAATGCACAGGACAGCCCCACCACAAAGAATTATCTGGCTCCCAATGCCAACAGTGTTGAGATTGACACACCGTGGTCTATGGTAACTGTTTGATTAGCTAGGGCTTTCTTAACCAAAGTAATCTCCTTTGTGCACTGTGTGCCCATGGCCTGTATAAGACAGACAATTGCACAACCATTTATCCCAGAGTACATCTGAGTCAACTGTTGATGTTACATGTTGGATTGGCTCCAGCAAATGAAGAGCTGACATTCAATGAGTGTTCCCTTTGTGCCAGGCACATTATATACATGGCCATATGTTCCTCCCAGCAATCTTGAGAAAGAGAGGGAGAGATTCTAAATTTGAAAACTAAACTCATTATACAAGGTCATACATTGAATTAAGAGTTTGAACCTTTAACAACAAGCTCAAGACAAGAAGTTGCCTCAGATCCTTAATAGGTTGCCTTAATATAAAATTAATAATGCCCTATGTTTCTCAAAACCCCTTGTTTGAGAAACTCAAGCCTAATACATTGTTCATCTTTCCTGCTCTTATTGAATGGAATTGATGTGCCATTCAAGCCTAATCATTAACAAGACATACTAGTACCCTTTCCTTGTAATCCCACCTTCCTCAACCCCACTAAGGATCCACAAAATACCTTTTAAGGTGAAGTTCTAATCACTTTCACATTATTGTAACCATGGCTTATGGCTTATCTTTGTTGTCATGGATAATTGAGACAACTGTGTGGGAATGGCAACTTATGAATGATCTAACAATAGGCCTATTAATATAGCAGTAAATGTCACAGTTATAATAGAAGGTACCATGCTTACACAGAGTATTGCCAGACCTAGCACAATTTCTGGCATAAGGTTTGTGCTTAATAAATGCTTGCTGGATGAACCAATGAAGTAATCAAATGAGTCGGAATAAGAGGTAACATATTCAAGAGATTTATAGAATGGAAGATCTAGAGTGCTTTTATTTCAGATTGATATGTTCTCTAGTGGTAACCGAAAGAGTAATAGCTGACTTTCACTTTATTATTAAAGCACAAATAGAGCATATCAATTTTTATTTTCTCATTCTTATTTTGGTATCTAATAGTGTCACCAAATATTATATTATATGGATAACTATAATTCCGATACTCACATCAACATTTCTAATCTTGTTGGTAGACATTATATTTTTCTTTAAAAGAAGGATAAACAGCTTAACATGGGAAATATTTGACATTATTAGATTTCTTAAAAAGAATTTTTGTGCTTTTATCAGCCTCTGACCAATATCTACAGGACTGACTTCTCCTTTAGGCACAGAGTTGAGGGACCACAAAATTACTTCAATTTCTCTTAAAAATAGCAAGGGAAAATATTAATATAATTCAGTATGGATTATATTATCTTTATACTACCAGAGTCATAAAATATAATTTTTATTTCATGTATTATTTTATATATATAATTTTTTTTTTTTTATGGAGAAAGTGCTTCACGAAGGAAAATGTGTCTATAGCTTATCAATGTCATGCAGTGCCCTGGATGTCACCTCTCTATATTCCACTGCCCTACTCTTTTCAAATAGCTTTTTTATTTATTAGTTTTTTGGGGTTTTTTTCTTTTTCTTTTTTGAGGCAGAATGTCATTCTGTCGCCCAGGCTGTAGTGCAGTGGCACGATCTTAGCTCACTGCAATCTCTGCCTCCTGGGTTGAAGCAATTCTCATACCTCACTCTCCCGAGTAGCTGGGATTACAGGCATGTGCCACCACACCCGGCTAATTTTTGTATTTTTATTAGAAACAGGGTTTCACCACATTGGCCAGGCTGGTCTCGAACTCCTAACCTCAAGTGATCTCCCCACCTCAGCCTCTCAAAGTATTGGGGTTACAGGCATGAGCCACCACACATGACCATTAATTAGCTTCCAATTCCAATTTTTTTTTTTTCTTTTTTTGAGATGGAGTCTCACTCTGTCCCCAGGCTGGAGTGCAGTGGCGCGATCTCAGCTCACTGCAACCTCCGCCTCCTGGGTTCAAGCAATTCTACTGCCTCAGCCTCCTGAGTAGCTGGGACTACAGGCGCCCGCCACCATGCCTGGCTAATTTTTTGTGTTTTTAGTAGAGATGGGATTTCACTGTGTTAGCCAGGGTGGTCGCGATCTCCTGACCTCGTGATCTGCCTGCCTTGGCCTCCCAAAGTGCTGGGATTACAGGCGTGAGCCACTGCGCCCGGCCCGATTTCAATTTTTTAAGAGAACTTTGTTTCATCATCTAAGTGACTATCTGGGTCCTTCAGTGGAGGGAGACTGGCAACTGAGGACATTTTACAACCAACTGATGACAAGGGACTGACTCAAGGTGTGGGAGAGGGGAGAGGAAATTGGTGATGTGGGAACATACCAGTTTGCAGGTCAAAAATGAGGGGTTAAAGATAACTCCAAGACTCTCACCTCAGGGACATGGGCAGATGAAGGTGCAGTTAGGCTAGCAATCTCAAGTAAATACCATGAGAGAGGAGATGGTCAATGGGTCTCACGGAGATTGGGACTGGAAAGGGCTAAACCTGGCAGAGATAAAGGAAAAGGAGCCAGCACAACAGACTGAATAGATAGGAGGACATGCTGGAGAGCTGAGTCCAGGGACAGAAGAGGACAGAGATTTTAGAGTTGTGGAGGGTTCAGTAAATTCAAAGACCTCAGAGGGATGAAGAAGGTTGAGGCTTGGATGGCCACCACAAGCTTTGACCATCGTGAGGGTACCCAAGGTCTTTGGTAGTTTCTCAAGTGTGATGTAGGGAGAAACCAGATTGCAGTGGATAAAAGATATGAAGGCAGAGGCCGGGCTCAGTGGCTCATGCCTGTAATCCCAGCACTTTGGGAGGCCGAGGCGGGTGGATCACGAGGTCAGGAGATCGACATGGAGAAACCCCATCTCTACTAAAAATACAAAATTAGCCAGTCATGGTGGCACGCACCTGTAATCCCAGCTACTCAGGAGGCTGAGGCAGGAGAATGGCATGAACCTAGGAGGCAGAGGTTGCAGTGAGCCAAGATCGCTCCATTGCACTCCAGACTGGGCAACAAGAACAAAACTCTGTCTCAAAAAACAAAAACAAACAAACAAAAAAACGATATAAAGGCAGACAGGGAGAGAGAGGGTTCCTCCCTCCAGGGCCAGGACATTTTAGAATATAAGTTGAGGAAAAGGAATCAGTGGTCACAGAGAGAGAAAGAGCAAGCTGGTGTTTTTTCTTCTCTTCTGTCTCTCAAAATTATACTTTCACAGAGAGAATGAAGTGTAATAATCTAGACCAGGATCAACAAACTACGACCCCTGGGCCAAATCTACATTGCTGCCTATGCTTGTAAATAAAGTTTTATTGAAACACAGCCATGCCCATTTTTTTCTCTATTGTCTATGGCTGCTTTTACACTATAGTGGCAGTGTTGAGTAGTTGCAGCAGAAACCACTTGCCCAGCAAAGTAAAAAATATTTACTATCCGGTCCTTTTGAGAAGGTTTGTCAACCACTGTTCTAGGTCAACTCCCCTGATATAAAGATGGAGAAACAGACATTCCATTCCATTTCTATGTTCATTTGCTTTCGTGTTCTGACAAAGCAGAAGTGTCTACCGGAATTATTAATTACGTAGTATATGCGTCATCACCCACTGAATTTTAAGAGCTACGTATACAACTTTCATGCAAAGCGTCACCACTTTCTACTCTCATCAAGGTGAATTTTCCTCCCCATTCTAGCTGCAAACCAAAACTAAAGCTAAATGCACTTCCATCCTTTATACAGGCCTCATTTCAGGAATGTTTGTTGGGCACATTAATGAGCAGAAATGACTTAGCTTTATAACTGCTTCTGAAAATCTTGAGATTTAAGTGAGAAGGAAATACTTTTGTTTCTGCCTCTAACCTATTTTAGTGTAAATCAAAGTTAATAGCTCATGGTCTGGTTGGCAGTTCACAAGAAAGGGCGAGGTTGCCAGAAAATCAAAATCACACAATTTCCTGTTTTTGAAGATGTATTTCAACAAGATCACTGAGAGCTTCAAAGACAAAAATGGCTGTCTGCCAGGGCCAGACCAGCTCCAAGCGCCTTTGTTTGCTTTATTGTTTGATGCTGAGGGGTCAAAGCACTCTCTCTATTGTGTTGTCTCTGCTCCCCACCCCTGTTTTTTTTTTTTTTTTTTTTTTTTTTTTTTTTTTGGTTTTTATTGTGTTCAGAATGCTGGTGAAAGTTAAATTAAGCTTCCTAAGTTCTTCTTTGTTGATCCTAGCAACTAATTATAGAGAAACCAGAAAAAATTCTCAATACTTGGGCATTTTTTTAAGA
>NW_012104943.1:1625603-1751216 GCF_000951045.1 Mandrillus leucophaeus | reverse complement strand
TTTTTTTTTTTTTTTTTTTTTTGGTTGTTATTCTATTAAGATTCCTGCTGAAAATTAAATTAAGCTTCCTAAGTTCTTCTTTGTTGATCCTAGCAACTAATTATAGAGAAACCAGAAAAAATTCTCAATACTTGGGCATTTTTTTAAGATTGTAATTGGCTACCCACAAAGTTGGTGGAACAATAGTTTTTGGGGAAAAAAAGAGATTCGTACTGATTTTTCAATGAATATTTAAAAATACCTTGGCATCAAACTTCCTCCCATTAACCTTGTTTGAACATAAAAAGGTCCCTCTTACTGGTGCTATAATTGACTTTCCCCACCCTACTCTTCCCTGTTCATCCTGACACATCCCCCACACTCCTTTTTAAATTGTGGCATAGGACCCACATGGCCCCTGTAATCTTCCTTCAAGGCCAAAGCCAACTCCCAGAATACTCAGCATGTCAGTGTCACCTGCTCACAACTTTGGTTCTGGCATGGTTGAAAATTCTTCCAAGTAATGCCCAAGAGGGATAGCTTTTTTCTGGGGTGAGCTTGCTAAGCCAACTCAGAGGGTTACAGTAGATTGTGATTACATCTTTCAGTGCAGAATGTCGGGGGTGGGGTGGGGGCGGGTGCATCTATGGAAGGATTAGAAAACTCGCTGACTAGAGGGGCTGCCAAGATCACTTTGTGTGAATTCGACTGCTATAGAAACTATGAAATTAGCTCACTAATCTGAACTTTGGGTCAAGACCCATGCAGCCATTCTAGACATGAATGGTTTTGGCCTTCAGTCACAACAATTGAAAGTTAGACCCTTGAAGAAGGCAGGAGTCTCTGAAGCCTCCTTAGAATGTGAGGGCTTTAGACCTGGAGTACCTTAAAGGTTTTCTTTAAAAAGCATTTGGATATAGTGACCACATTGTCTGATTTTAAATTCAGAAGGCATCCATAGAGTATCTGAAGTGCTACTGCCTTCGAGCCAAGATGCGTTATTTAGGGTAATGGCATTTCTGTAATCTGTCACTCCTGAATCTCCTGTAAGAGAAGCATTTTCTTAGACCTGGTCATTCCTGTCTAGGTTGACTATCAAGAGCTGTACACCTCTGAGAACAGATCTGAGGTGTGATGTCACACAGGTGGCCTGAAGGGGAAGACAGAGCTCTCTAGTTGTTGTAACTTAAGGTAAAAGGTGTGTAACCCCGGTGCTACAATGACAGGGTCAGCTCACTCTGAAACCTGGTGATATCACCTGAAAGTCCTTGAGTTGAAATGGAGCACCTGCAGTCATTATGGTGATCACACCCTTCATGTCTTGCTAAATATCCCTCAACAGTTTAGTGATATAGGTAGTCATTAACAGGTCCCTAATGAGATTTTATTTTATTGAATTGTATTTCATTTTTGAGACGGAATCTCACTCTGTGGTCCAGGCTCGAGTGTAGCGGCGCCATCTCAGCTTACTGCAACCTCTGCCTCCGGAGTTCAAGCGATTCTCGTGCCTCAACCTCCTGAGTAGCTAGGACAACAGGCGCATGGCCACCACACCCGGCTAATTTTTTGTATTTTTAGTATAGATGAGGTTTGCCATATTGGCCAGGCTGTTCTTGAACTCCTGATCTCAAGAGATCTGCCCACCTCAGCCGACCAAAGTGCTGAGATTATAGGTATGAGTCACCCACTGTGCCCGGCCCCTAATAATATTTTAGTTAAGGAGATTTTCTGTATTTACGTAAGGCCATGCCAGAAATGTTTTCTTTAAAGGTGCTTTATTCATAGAAGTTTGCTGTCCTCTTTATAGTTTAAAATAATTGATTACTAGTTAGACACTATCAGTGTTGAATATTGAACCATCTCTGAATCACCAGTTTATCCTGTTCAGATTTCAAGTGGGTCGGGATTCACATTCACAATCGAACTTCGAATCCATATTGGTTCCTCAACACAAAAGGAACAGAGACACAGAGATAATCTTTGGCCGTTAGTATTCACCATGGAAATTACCAAGATAATCTTAAAACATCATAAAAATCAAGAAGTTATAGTTTAGTCCCATAAAATCAGAATCATAATGTATTTCAAATAAATATCACTCTAAATCAGTATAATCCGTTCATCACACTATAAGTAACAATTACCCATTTGAAAGAGCTTCCTGAGTAGCCTGCAGGCTCAAATCAATGTTTTCTACTTAGTACAATCACAGCATTAAAAATTTTTTTTATAATTCTAAAAATTATATGGGCCTAGGATAAATAAATGACAGTTTACCCCTTCTCAGTTTAATTCTTCAGAAGGATGTTAACATTACCTTATGTAAGCTTTCAGAACATTGTTTACTATACTGTACTTATAAAAATATAACTGAAATCGGTTGATTTGCTCCTCAGCAACCCTGTGAGTGGAAGCATTTTAACTAATAAATCTGTTTTCAAAAAATAGGATCATAATATACATCTGCACTTGCCTTCTTTCCTAACCTAATGATGTACTTTGGACATCCCTGTGTATTATTAGACATACATCTTCCTCATTTCATGGTTACACAGTATTCCACTGTATGGAGATATATTTTAACCAGTTCCTTCTTGATGGCTATTTATGTTGATTCTAGCTTTTTTTCCCCTTGGCTGGTATAAACATTGTATTTTTATATCATTGTGCAGTTGTGAAAATGCCTAGAAATAAAATAATTGAATCAACTAGATCCAGTTATTTAAAAATCTTATGATCTGTTTCTCAATTATTGCCCTCTCCAAAATTGTCCCAGTATATATTTTCACTCATAGGGCATGAAAGCCAATCCTAGTGTTTATAAGGGAAGGCACTTGTGTTAACAGAGGTGTTACTCTTATAGTCTAGAATAGAGCCTTTACGTGCATGCACTCTCTCTCTCTCTTTCTCTCTCCCTTTTTCTTTTATAGACTCTGTGAGCAGATTAGCAGACATTTTGTATTTATAGCACTCAGTGGCAAACTGCATGTGATGATTATACCAGATTTCATCCTTATCCTTGATTGTGTGACGTTGTTCACATAGACACTGAACTTTAATTTGTGAAGATGGGCTTGATGATTTCAGGAAAACAGAGAAGACAAGATAAATTCTTAAGATCGCTATTTAGAAAACTGTTGTGAATTTGCTGATTTGGCATGTGGATGTAGAATAATAAACCTTGTTACTGGTATTACAGATACCATGCAAGTCTTTGCCCTATATTATTGTTTTTCAGAACTCAAGCCATTTTACATGTCCATAGGATCATCTTTCTGCAATGACACCGGCTGTCAGAATCATTTATAGAACATAGAGTCCAACTCTGGATAACCCAATCAAAAAAAGGAGTTGATTGAAAGGACATAGGTAGTTCATATAATCATTAGAAAAGTGAAAGGTCAGACACAGAAAACAAACAGGAACCAGGGGCAGGCCTGATGACCAAGGGCAAAACAATTCACACTGTGCTTTGGTTAAGGCCACACTGCTGACACCACCACTCCTGGGCCTCCCCACACCTCTGGGCTCCTGACCCCACTACTGCCACCTAGAAGAGTCTCACACCTGTCTCCCTCAACACACAAAGTCCTAGGTGCAACTTTCTCATTGGATGAGCCTAGGTCATGTGCTCAAGCCCCAGCCACAGAAAACTCTGGGAGAGGGAATTGTCTGAGGTCCTTTAACTTCCCCTTTGGAAAATCTATCAACACCTGTACAATGGCGAATTGTCTCCAAATAGAGAGTTCAATGCCTCATAGCCAAAACAAGTCAAAAACAATAAAGAGGAGAAACGAGAACTGATCACCACTCTGAGGTCTCCACTTCTGTTTCTGGAATGATGTTATAATTTATTTCTGACTTTCTTTATTGGCACCTCCTTAAAAGCAGCAGATTAGCTCTTTGTAACCTGATCTAACCTCTCTGCGTTGGCTCCCAGCATTATTGTTTTTAAAGATTCTCAGCAATAACAAGAATGCTTCGTGATCACCTAGCGCTTGCAGGTTGCTAGATGCTTTTCCACGTAGGACAGCATGTGCTCAATCGCCCACTGTGCAGTGGGGATAATTCCTCCGTGTCTTGTTCGTTTTTGGACGTGACTTTTTTTTTCTAACCCTTCTCTCTCCAAACCCTAACCTGGCCATTCCCACTGCTTTCTCAGCAACATTGGAGAGCACTGTATTAATCATCGGAATGAAGACTTAACTGTTCTTGGATTTCAGGACCCTCCTTCTCCCATATTGTCCTGTCCATCAAACCACTGCTTACCACCACAAATCATTCATCCAGCCAGCGGGGTCCCTCCTGCTCAGTCCTGGGTCTTACCACATGCATTACCCATTGGCCTCAATGGAAATAAGATCCTGTATTTTGAATGAAAAAAAAATGCCTTTATTAGTATTATTTTTATTTTTAAAACCAGCTGTATGTTCTTTGGAAAAGTAGGGAAGCCTTCTGGACCTAGATTACTTACCTGAAAGCTGAATGTGGAGCCGGGTGATTTCTGATTTCTTCCTCCACTGTAACCTTCTATATATTTAAAAAATTCCATGAACAGAAGTGGGATTGATAGAGGAGGGTACTCAAAGCAACATTAAAGGGGGGAACTCCTTCTTTCACTGGCTTTATCTGAAAATGAGAATCATAACTGATATTCTCAAAGTAGCTTGAGGACTCAAGTTCATTGACACCATGTGAGTTAACTGTTGAATGCTCCTTTGAGGTCTTAATATACATGCCCATGGAGATCTTTTTAGCTTTCAAATAAAAACCATAAGCATGAAATGCCTAATTCCTGTCCTGGGCACTTCATGCTTTATTAAAATATAATAGTATTTGTTATTTTCATGTGTGATAATGGCATTGTGGTTGTGTTTTTAGAAAGTGTCTATCATTTAGAGCAGGATTTCTCAATCTCAGTGCTACTGACATTTGGAGACAGTTCTTTGTTGGGGCTGAGGGTGTCTGTGCATTATAAAATATTGAGCAGCATCCCTGACTTCTACCCACTAGATGCCAAAGCACCCCTTCCACAATCGTGACAATCAAACATGTCCCCAGACATTGCCATATGTCCCCAGAGGAGCAACTTCACCACCAGTTAAGAACCACTGTTTTAGAGATACATACTAACATATTTTCCAACGAAATAATAAGATATCTGGTAGGGAGTGGTTGAGGATATGGGTGTGGATAGGGCAGGATTGGCCAAGGACTGACAGCTGTTGGATTGGGTGATAAGTACTGGGGCCTCATATTATCTTGACCACTTTTGTGTATATTCAAGTATCTAAAATTAAAAGTGCAAAAAACATTGTTTTAACACATCAGTGGTATTGATTTTAAATCTGTTCTCAAGGTTGAGCCTGTAGAGCATCTTACCCTGGAAAGATTAGGAGCTGAGGATAGGGGAAGTAGAATATTATTCATGCTCTTGACTAACTGTTTTTGACCATTCTGGGGACATGCTAAGTTTTGAGTGGTTAAACTGAACTCTTAATCAGCCTTACTAGTGTCAAGCCATTCTGCACATGCCACCATTATTTTTTTCTTCCTGGTCATCTGGATGAGCATTAGCCAAATTGAAGGTTGAGGCTGCATTATCTGAGGAAGCCTTCCATCCTCCCCATGGCCAACAGCCCCTTGTTTAGGCCATTTGCTTGAGTGCAACTATATCCCAGCCTTGCTGCTTTCAGGGCTGATGCTTTGCAGGTTTCCCTTATTACAGTCTCATGGGCACCAATGTACACAGTGAGAAAGGGCCTAGGGGAAGGCTGAGCCTGGCTGGAACTAGAGGAACACCAGCAGGGATCCAATTAACAATACATAATTACCAGTGGGCCTGACCTTTCTTTAGCCTGAGAAACATAACTGGAACTTAGCTTGAGACTGGGCAGAGTAACTCTTAGAACCTTTATTTTGAGGCTGAGTATAGGGTTGGACCATCCAGAATGGAGCAGGAATATGTAAGGATCACTTTGGAGATGATGTTGGGCTGGTGGTAGCAAAGAGGTTGTGCAAATTGGCAGTAGAACATCAAAGTGATTCTTTTCTAAGTTTAAGAGGAGTAATCAAAGCTGTCTAGAAAAATTGGCAAATCATAATTCTCTTTGGCATAGAAAAAATGTAGATACAATTGATTTAGAAAAATCCACAGCTACTTTCAATCTTAAAGATAGTAGATGGTGTGACTAAGAGCTGGAACTCCAGCCACACCACCTGGACTTAGATACCAATTCCACTCCTTATGCGCATCCCACGCTAAGCTTTGTAAGGCAAGTTATGGAAACTTTCCTCACCTCAGTTTCCTATCTGTAAATCCAGGACAATAATCATATGCCTCTCCTAGGGTTATATGAGGATTAAATGAGTTAGTATACTAATGGGTTTAGAATAGGGCCTAGTGCAGAGTAAACAATGGATGTTGGTGATTGTTAGCTAGAACTAACCTTCTTTATCTTGCAAGACAGTGTAAACATTATGTAGGCAGGACAATTTGAGGGTCGGGGAGAAGAAGCCGCTTCCATAAAATTTAAAATGATCATCAAAGGCCATTTCTTTGGATTAGTAAGTTACTTGCTTTTCATATTTTTGGGAGTTGGCATGTAGCATGGGGACATTTATCAAGTGCTGTTTCTCTGATAGAGCCATTCTTAAAAGACAGGAATTTGAATGGGGTGAAGGTGGGAGGAGCAGGGGACATCTGGATTATGGGGGCTCTGCTTTTGAAATGGTGGCTGTGTGGGTCCTGGAGGGACTTTAAAGCCTCAGAAGACAGTGGCCACTGATGCTGGGAGATGGGTGAGGGATCCCCAAAAAAGATATGCCATTTGAGAATTATTTCTGAGCTAAGAATCTCTTGACATAAAGTAACCGTGTTAAACTGAATGTGCCCCATATCAAAGGGTTCCCATTCTCCATTCAAATTTGTCTTTTGTACTATTAATGTGTTAAAGACTCCCAAACCCTTTGCCCTTGTTGGGTACTTTGTTTTCAACCCCATCTCCCAGATGACACAGAAACCCTCTCTAGTGTCATTTCAAATCTGGAACTGAATCTGATAGCTCTCTTTGTTGTCAGAATTTTCTCATTAAATGAGGTTACAATACTTCATATTTACAGGCTCCTTAATTTCATCTTTGATGTTTTTCTTTTTAGCAAGCATATTATTCTGGCTTTCTTACAAATACTGCTCAGAATCAGAGCAAGGGCTTCTTACCCCCTTGCAAGGGTGGCCCAATCACTGTCTGCTTTTGATTTGTGTACTCTGTGCCTTCTGTGAGCAGTACTGCCACTTGAAACCCGATTCCCAGAGCAGTCCTTGGACCTCTTGTATCAGCATTCCCCAGACTATGAATTAAAATGGCAGTTTTCTGTTTCAACCCTAGACCTTCTGAATCTGAATTTCTAAGAGTGGGGCCCAGGAAACTGAATTTTTATTAACTATCCCAAGGGATCTGATGCACACTGAAGTATGGAACTGTGACCTCGTACCCTAAACCCACGTTCTCCATTGCAAATCCTTCAGCATCCTTACCTTCTGTCTTACCCACCTAGGAGACTCCCTTCCCAAATACGCATCCTGCATGGTGTCATTGCATTTGCTTTCCTAGGGAGGGATGAAGATAAAATATTGACATGTGCTTTGTGGTGAGGGGAGAAAGCAGTTTTTATCTGAGGCTGAAAAGTTACATCTTGAGCCTCAGACAGAAAACTTAGGATGAGTCACCCAAGGAAAGGGTCAAGAGGTCGGTTAGCCTGAGCTGATAGAGCGAGACAGTCTTGTGAGTCTGACTAAGTTAAACCATGATCTTGGGTCAATAAATACTTGCAGAATGAAACAGATGATTTACTGATATTGAAATGGCCAGGCCACTTGGATGATCTCCCCAAGTACAATGTCTAACTTTGAGACTTTATACATTATAGTAAAATAGTGGCCAGGCATAGTGGCTCACACCTGTAATTTCAGCACTTTGGGACGTTGAAGTGGGAGGATTGCTTGAGCCCAGGAGTTCGAGACCAGCCTGAGCAACATAGCAAGATTCAGTCTGTAAATTTATACGTGTGTGTGTGTGTGTGTGTGTGTGTGTGTGTATAAAATAACTTGGGCACCCTACAAGCTGACTGGGACTTGGCCTTGACTCTGACCTTGATTGCTCTTATTCTATGAATAATTCCAAAAAGATTGATTATCTGATTACTCAAGCCACTGCAAACGGGAAGCACCTGATTAGAAGCAATTTGCAAGAGCAAGAGAAATATGCAAATACAGGCACAGTGAAAGAGGCAAAAATTGACAGAAATTTCTGGAAAATTTGCTTATGTGGAACTTATCATTCCTTGATGATGAAAAATGGATAGGTGAGAACGTAAAGATAGCTGTAAAAATCGAGCACTTCCAACTTCAAGACTTGACCTTAAGAATCCTCTAGTACTTAAAAAAAAGTAGGCCATTGTTGATCAAGTATAACATTGACTACTTTGGGATGGAGAAGTAGAGATGATGAAGGGTGAAAAAGGCTTTACACAAGTCATGGAATTGAGTCAGTAATGATCTAGGGGGCTGGAACTAAATCCCAAATAGGTCTCTCCGAATTTATACATTTGGTTTCATAAAAGGAAATGACAGCCTAGAAACCTCTGTTGAGCTTCTCTTCCATTTGATTGACCTAAATTTCTTTTGGCTGATTACCAAAGCATTACACTAGCAAAATGTTTGCCACTACTATGTGGACATTTAAGCTGGAAATACAATACTCAAGTAATTAGAATCAATGTTTCCTATACAAGTATAAGTGATAGCTCAGATGTTTCTCTGCATATAGGGGAGAAATAAAATCAAGTTCTGGCAGAATTCTGTAAACATCAGCTAATTTCAGACAATTCCAACAATACCATTATAATGTACAGGGTGTTGAAGTCCAAATTCTAAAATAAAATTGAATAATATTATGCCTAATTGTGTGACCCTTAAGGTTATGCTAAGAGAATAAACTTAGTGTTTATTGTTATCTGAGGATATTAACTAAATAATTAAGGCAATAACTTGTGTTTGATAGTACAGTGTGCCTATGTGATTTTCTGTTAAGAGGGAAAATATATGCATTAGTCTGTTTTCATGCTGCTGATAAAGACATACCCAAGACTGGGAAATTTACAAAAGAAAGAGATTTAATGGACTTACAGTTGCATGTGGCTGGGAGGCCTCACAATCATGGTGGAAGGCAAGGAGGAGCAAGTCACATCTTACATGGATGGCAGCAGGCAAAGAGAAAGAGAACTTGTGCAGGGGAACTCCTCTTTATAAAACCATCAGATCTCGTGAGACTTATTCACTATTATGAGAATAGCATGGGAAAGACCTAATACCATGATTCAATTACCTCCCACCAGTTCCCTCCCACAACACATGGGAATGCAAGATGAGATTTGGGTGGGAATACAGCCAAACCATATCATTCCACCCCGGCCCCTCCCAAATCTCATGTGCTTACATTTCAAAACAGTGAAATATATCCCAACAGTCCCCCAAAGTCTTAACTCATTTCAGCATTAACTCAAAAGTCCACAGTCCAAAGTCTCATCTGAGACAAGGCAAGTCCCTTCCGCCTATGAGCCTGTAAAATCAAAAGCAAGTTAGTTACTTCCTAGAGACAATGGGGGTACAGGCATTAGGTAAATACAGCCATTCCAAATGGGAGAAATTGGCCAAAGCAAAGGGGCTACAGGCCTCATCCAAGTCTGAAATCCAGCGGGGCAGTCAAATCTTAAAGCTCCAAAACGATCTCCTTTGACTCCATGTCTCACATCCAGTTCATGCTGATGCAAGAGGTAGGTTCCCATGGTCTTGGGCAACTCCACCCCTGTGGCTTTGCAGGGTACAGCCCCTCCCTCCTGGCTACTTTCATAACCTGGCATTGAGTGTCTGTGGCTTTTCTGGGCACACAGTGCAGGTTGTTGGTGGATCTACCATTCTGGGGTCTGGAGGACGGTGGCCCTCTTCTCACAGCTCCACAAGGCAGTGCCCCAGGAGGGACTCTGTGTGGGAGCTCTGACTCCACATTTCCCTTCCAAACTGCCCTAGCAGAGGTTCTCCATGAGGGCCCAGCCCCTGCAGCAAACTTCTGCCTTGTCATCCAGGCATTTTCATACATACTCTAAAATTTAGGTGGAGGTTCCCAAACCCCAATTCTTGACTTCTGTGCACTGGCAGGCTCAATACCACATGGAAGCTGCCAAGGCTTGGGGCTTGCACCCTCTGAAGCCATGGCCCAACCTCTACGTTGGCCCCTTTCAGTCATGGCTGGAGCAGTTGGCATGCAGGGCACAAAGTCCCTAGGCTGTGCACAGCATGGGAACCCTGGGCACAGCCCACAAAACCATTTTTTCCTCCTAGGCCTCTGGACTTGTGATGGTAGGGGCTGCCATGAAGACCTCTGACATGCCCTGCAGACATTTTCCCATTGTCTTGGGGATTAATATTTGACTCCTTGTTACTTATGCAAATTTATGCAGTCAGCTTAAATTTCTCCTCAGAAAATGGTATTTTCTTTTCTATCAAATTGTCAGGCTGCAAATTTTCTGAACTTTTATGCTCTGCTTCCTTTAAAAAACTGAATGCCTTTAACAGCACCCAAGTCACATCTTGAATGCTTTGCTGCTTAGAAATTTCTTCCACCAGATACCCTAAATCGTATCTCCTTCAAGTTCGAAGTTCCACAAATCTCTAGGGCAGGGGCAAAATGCTGCCAGTCTCTTTGCTAAAACATAACAAGAGTCACCTTTGCTCCAGTTCCCAACAAGTTCCTCATCTCCATCTGAGACCACCTCAGCCTGGATTTCATTTTCCATAATATTATCACTATTTTGGTCAAAGCCATTCAACAAGTCTCTAGGGAGTTCCAAACTTTCCCACATTTTCTTGTCTTCTTCTGAGCCCTCCAAACTGTTCTAATCTCTGCCTGTAACCCAGTTCCAAAATCCCTTCCACATTTCAGGTATCTTTTCAGCAGCACCCCACTCTACTGGTACCAATTTACTGTATTAGTCTGTTTTCACGATGCTGATAAAGACATACCCAAGACTGGGAAATTAGCAAAAGAAAGAGGCTTAATGGACTCACAGTTCTACATGGCCTCACAATGATGGCAGAAGGTAAGCAGGAGCAAGTCACATCTTACATGGATGGCAGCAGACAAAGAGAGAGATAACTTTTGCAGGGGAACTCCTCTTTATAAAACCATCAGCTCTTGTGAGACTTATTCACTATCATGAGAACAGCTCAGGAAAGACTTGCCCCCTGATTCAATGACTTCCCACTGGATCCCTCCCACAACATGTGGAAATTCAAGATGAGATTTCGGAGGGGACACAGCTAAACCATATCAATATACAAGGGAGAAAATGTGGGAATCAGGGCTAGGGAAATTGTTAGCAACAACCATCTGGGTGACCTTCAATTTTATTTTTATTTTTATTTCTTTTCCTTTTTTTTTTTTTTTTAAATAGATACAGGGTCTCACTGTGTTGCCCAGACTGGTCTCAAACTTCTAGGCTCAAGCAATCCTCCTGCCTCAGCTTACCAAGTAGCTGGGACTACAGGTGTGTACCACCATACTTAGCTAATTTTTTTTCTCTTTTAAATTGTAGAGACAGGGTCTTGCTATGTTGCCTGGGATAGTCTCGAATTCCTGGCCTCAAGCAATCCTTCTGCCTTGGCCTCTCAAAGTGCTGAGTTTACAGGTGTGATACACCACACCTGGCACAAGCTTAAATTTTATTTATTTACTTATTTATTTAAGACAGAGTCTTGCTCTGTTGCCCAGGCTGGAATGTGGTAGCACAATTTTGACTCACTGCAACATCTGCCTCCTGGGCTCAAGCAATCCTCCCGCCTCAGCCTCCCAAGTAGCTGGGACTACAGGTATGTGCCACCATGCCTGGCTAATTTTTGCATTTTTTGTAGATGCAAGGTTTCGCCATGTTGCCCACGCTGGTCTTCAACTTCTAGGCTCAAATGATCCACTGGCCTAGGCCTCCTAAATTCTGGGATTACAGGTGTGAGCTACCATGCTTAAATTTTAAATCTCAAATGGGAATTTGCAACATTCATCTCATGCTGAAAAACATCTTTCTTATGAACTCTGAAGAGGCCTAAAGCCCTTTCTGCTCTTGAGTTCTTCTATTTCTTGAGCCAGGAATCACTAGAGGCAAATCTCTAACCTTCTTGGGTCTTAGTTTCTCCATTTATAAAGTGGGAACAGTATTGCTTACCATGGCACAACTACCCCAAGGTTAATGGTGGCCAGAATGACACTCAAATTCCAAACAGGATTTCTGAGAGGACCTCTAACATTTGAATGGAGTACTAGGATGTTAGATCTGGGAGAAATTTGTCTAGTTGTATGGCATTATATTCATCTGGTAGGGGACAGAATGGAATCAGAGAGGTTAAGTGGCTTCAGCATCTCTTTTTATGCATTTTTGTGGTACACAACCTCAGTGTGTCTCCTCAGCTCTGGGAGCTCCTTCAAGGCAGGAGACATATCTTAATCATCTTGATGTCACTCAATCCTAGCGGAGTGCCAGGAACACAGCAGATGTTTGCTATTTGTTAAATAAGTTGCTAAAGGCAGTCAGAAAAGGAGTCTCTCTGGTAACTGGACTCCTAGCCAGCCCTCTTTTCATTAAGTCTCAGCTCTGTAAACATTCTTGACAAATATGTTAGTTCAAAACATTCTGGACTCACTGAGGGATTTTTCTCAGCAGCATCTCACTGGAGATGTTTCAATTCCTTTGCCAAGGGTCCTGGTTGTGTGGTCCCCCAGGTCTTGGCCAAGTCTGCACAGACGTGGTCTATTTATCTGGGTCTCTTTCTCCCTGCTGTGGGTCCCTTGAGGATCGTGAAAGTGAATTAGTCATCTTTACATCACTGCCGACAAGCACAGTGCCTGCTGCACAATCGTGGTTCTGTGAGAGTTTGTTGAAGAAATTAATGTTAATTAACAGTTGTTGAATGCTAACCCCTGTGCCAGCCACCTTTTCAGAGGACTGTACCCAAGGAACTCCTTTGATTCTCACGACAGCATTCTCATCATTATTTTTAAAAATATTTATTTATTTATTTGAGACAGAGTCTCACTCTGTCACCCAGGCTGGAGTGCAGTGGCACAATCTTGGCTCACTGCAACCTCTGCCTCCTGGGTTGAAGCAATTCTCATTCCTCACCCTCCTGAGTAGCTGGGACTACAGGCATGAACCACCACATCTGACTGATTTTTTGTATTTTTAGTAGAGACAGAGTTTCATCGTGTTGGCCAGGCTGGTCTTGAACTCCTGACCTCAAGTGATCTGCCCGCCTCAGCTTCCCAAAGTGTTGGGATTACAAGCGTGAGCCACCGTGCCCGGCCCCCTACATTCTTATCATTATTCCAGTTTTATGGAAGAGGAAACAGGCACAGAGAAGCTTGGAACCGAATACAAAACCACACAGCTAGTAATTAGAGGAGCTGGGATTTGAACCAAGGGAATTTGGCTTTAGAGCCGACCATACCAGTGATTCTCAACACTTTGTTCTTGGCCCTCCTTTGCACTCTTAGAATTAACTGAGTGTCTCAAAGAGCCTGTCTTTATTTAGCACCTCAAGGCGCTAAATCTCTCAAAACTTATAATAGTAGAAATTAAACTGAGGAAATTGACAAATGTTTGTTGATGAATTAATTTAAATATAACAATAATAAGTCCATTGAATGTTAATGTGACATAGTTTTATTTTAAAAAACTATACTTTTCTTTAAAACTGTAGTGAAAAGAGTGGCAATGTTTTTTGTTGTTGTCGTTTTGTTTTGTTTTGTTTTGAGATGGTTTCACCCTGTTGCCCAGGCTAGAGTCCAGTGGCATGATCATGACTCACTGCAGCCTCCACCTCTTGGGCTCAAGTGTTCCTGCTGCCTTAGCCTCCCAAGTAGCTGGGATCACAGCTGTGTATTACCATGCCCTGCTAATTTTAAAATTTTTTGTAGAGACAGGGTCTTGCTATGTTGCCCAGGCTGGTCTCAAACCTCTGGGCTCAAGCAATTCTCCTGCCTCAGCCTCCCAAAGTGCTGGGATTAGAAGCGTGAGCCACTGCCTCAGGCCTGAGTGGCAATGTTTTACATTGTTGCACGTTTCTTTAATGTCTGACTGAATGGAAGACAGCTGGATTCCCTTATCTGCTGTGTATTCAGTCTCTTGACATATGTCCTGTAGCTTCTGGGAAACTCCACTGTACACTTGTGTGTGAGAGAGAAAAGGGCAAATAACATCTTGGGTTTTGGCACTCCCCAAGGGTGCCCCCAGGGTATAGCTTGGACAATATATAACTCCCTCTCTGCATACTCCCCAGAGTGGAATGGTATCACAAAGCAAGAGAGTTGGCCTTTCAAGGGACCTTAATGCTACAGAGGTGAGTGATGCAGCCTACTCTAACCTAGGGCGTCCTGTGATGTGGCTGTGGACTTATGAAACCAACGTGTGTCCTATGCCCTCAAACTGCATGTGGTTTCCTGCCTCTGTGCCTCTGCTCTTGCTGAACCCTCTGTCTGGCATGCTGTCCTCCTTCAGGTGGTTTCCTGGAGGCCCAGGCTGTACTGAATATCCCCCTCCTCTAGGCTCTCATAGTACCCCAAATAGACCTCCATGGCAGCCATCACCACACTACGTGAGTCTCTCTACCCCAGGCTGAGTGCTCCCTGAGGGCAGGGATTTAGGATTTAGCCCTCTTTGCATTTCCAGTGTTGAGGGCAGAATGGCAGAGCAAAGTGCTGGTGAACATGGGGGTGGAGGAGACAAATTTGACCTGTAGATCAAGGGAAACTTCCTGGAGGAAGGGGATTGGGCCTCGCCAGGGGCAGAGGGAAGGAAAGGGCAATGCTGTCATTCAGAACAGTTTGACCCTGGGGCAGGGGCATCTTCCAGGGGAAGACAGAGTTGGTAGAAGTGGTTGGAGGGTCCAAGGCAGAGAAGTCAGTGGGAGACAAAGCTGGGAAGATCAGAGAAGACACATAGTCACTGCATACAGAAGTCACTTGGATGAAAGGAGCTCTTCTGATCTCAATCTGTGTAAGTTTCAGAGCAATTGGACTGTAGGTGACGTTGATGCCTGGCTCAGTGCAGGAAATGAATATTCAGGCCCTTTCAGCTGAGATTAAAGTACTTTTACTGAGCAGCAGTCAACAGACCTCACATTTTAGGAGACTCCTGGTCCCCAGAATGACTATTAGCTGGATTGAATTCTGAACAAGCAAGGGTTTTTGTTGTTTTTTTTTTTGAGGTGAAGTCTCACTCTGTCGCCCAGGCTGGAGTGCAGTGGCGCGATCTTGGCTCACTGCAAGCTCCGCCTCCTGGGTTCACGCCATTCTCCGGCTTCAGCCTCCGGAATAGCTGGGACTACAGGCACCCGCCACCACACCTGGCTAATATTTTGTATTTTTAGTAGAGATGGGGTTTCACCATGTTAGCCAGGATAGTCTCGATCTCCTGACCTCGTGATCCACCCGCCTCGGCCTCCCAAAGTGCTGGGATTACAGGCGTGAGCCACCATGCCCGGCCTTTTTTTATTTTTTATTTTTGAGACAGAGTCTTGCTCTGTCGCCAAGGCTGGAGCGCAGTGGCACAATCTCAGCTCACTGCAACCTCTGCCTCCCAGGTTCAAGCACTTCTCCTGCTTCAACCTCCTGAGTAGCTGAGATTACAGGTGCTTGCCACCACACCTGGCTGATTTTTGTATTTTTAGTAAAGATGAGATTTCACCATATTGGCCAGGCTGGTCACCAACTCCCTGACCTCAAGTGATCCTCCTGCCTCGGCCTCCCAAAGTGCTGAGATTACAATTGTGAGCCACCGCGCCTGGCCAGGAGCAAGGTCTTAAGCAGAAAAATGCTCACAGCCACTAGGCTGGTAAGTCTGTTTATTCTCAAGGATGAAGGCTCTAGCCTTCATACAAATATGACAGAAAGCAATCACACACCAAGCTACGTGACTAGGAATTAGAGTACTTAAGGAGGCAGAGATTTGTTTTTAGTTAACAGCAAGAAATACATATTTTCCTCTTATTCTTCAGCTACCATTCTGGCTAGTTTTTATTACTCTCGGGAGAGGCAAAGCCAAGAATTTCTTGTAGACATTATTTCCCAGCAAATGTCGCATTTTAGAATGCATACTGACATCTTCCCCTTAATTGATTTATTCCAGACATTCAACTTGGCAGCATTTAATAAATTATGATTACAAATAGCACCACTTAAAAAGTATGACTATTAAAACGGTGCTCATTGAATAATTTGAAAGTACAGAAAAACAAACAAAAAGTAGCAGGCCAGGTGTGGTGGCTCACACCTGTAATCCCAGCACTTTGAGAGGCTGAGGCAGACAGATTGCTTGAGCTCAGGAGTTTGAGACCAGCCTGGCCAACATGGTGAAACCTCGTCTCTACAAAAAAATTACAAAGATTAGCTGGCTGTGGTGGTGCATGCCTGTGGTCCTAGCTACTTGGGAGGCTGAGGTAGGAGGATTACTTGAGCTTGGGAGGCAGAGGCTGCAGAGAGCTGAGAGTGCACCACTGCATTCCAGCCTGGGTGACAGAGTAAGACCCTGTCTCAAAAACAAACAAACAAACAACAACAACAAAAACTAGCAGGAAAAATCTCCCTTCTCTTCTTATTCCAAACACTAAGATTCCCATCCCTGTGTGGTAGTCTCCCCAGATGGCTGCCATCAATTTTTTTTTCCTTTGTATGCACATGCTGTTCCACCCAGTAAGAAGTCATTCTACCTCCCCTGGAATCTGGCCTGACATCCTGAATTGGATTGGCCACTACTAGAAGTCTGCATAAATGATGCTGTGCCAATTCTAGGCCTGGACTTTAAGACGTCTGGCAACTTTCACTTTCCCTCTGAAAACCTACTGCCACATAAGAAGTCTCTGCATAGTCAAAGACACCATGCTGTGAGGAAGCCCAAGCTGTGATGTGGAGAGGCCACCAGAAGAGAACCAAGGTGTCTGACATGTGAAGAAAGCCTTCTCAGTCCTTCCAGCCTAGCCCAGCCCCCAGTTCAGTACAGTAGAATTAGTGAACTCAGCCGATGCCACCTGGAACAGAAAACCACCCAGCTCAGACTAGTCTACCCAAAGAATCATGAGAAATGATAGTTATTGTCTGATGACACTAAGTTTTACCAAGTTTGTTATTCAGCAGCAAGTAATAACTGAGACGCCTTGTTCTATTTTAGAATATTTTCTTAGTATCTTTTTTCACAGCTTTTTTAGCAGTCACACTTATACAATAAATACAATTGGTTTTTAGCACTTTTCACAATACATTTCAGGACTTGTCTCTTCTCATTTTATCAAAAGTGGAAGGAATATTTTTAGTGACTACACACTGTTCAATTGTAGGGATGTATTATCATCTGAGCCAATCAAATTCTGTCTGCCAGGAAGGTAGAATTGGGACAAAGTGATTCTGGTCAACCTTTGTGACTGAGGTGGCCACATTTGGACATTGTGCAAGCAGAACTAGAAAATCAGAACTAGAAAATCAGTCATAGACAGAAAGAAGAAAGATGTGGGCATAGAGGCTGGGCGTGGTGGCTCACGCCTGTAATTCCAGCACTTTGGGAGGCCGAGGTGGGCAGATCACTTGAGCTCAGGAGTTTGAGACCAGCCTGGGCAACATGGCAAAACCCCATCTCTACAAAAAATAAAAAAAATTAGCCTGGCATGGTGGTGTGCACCTGTAATCCCAGCTACTGAGGAAGATGAGGTGGGAGGATTGCTGGAGCCTAAGAGGTGGAGGTTGCAGTGAGCCAACATTGTGCCACTGTAGTCCAGCCTGGGTGACTGAGTAAGACCCTGTCTCAAAAAATATAAAATAAAATAAAGAAGTGAAAAGAAAAAAGAACTGGGCTTAGAAGGAAGAGAGAAAATGAAAAATAGAGACAATACGGCCCACAGTGTGTCCTTGAGTTCTATTGATTTTCTAGTTCTAGCCCTTGTGTTGTATGAAATACTTGAATAGCTTTTTTCCCAGCTGCCATGTAAGAAGTGATAACTGAGATGTAAGAAGTCTGACTATGCAGAGACACCATGGTGTGAGGAAGCCCAAGCTGTGATGTGGAGAGGCCACTAGATAAGGCCTCCTGTATTTCATGAAATACTTGAGTATTTTTTTCCAATAAATTCTTCATTTCCTTTCAAACCACTTGGAGAGACTTTTGTTCCCTGCAATCAAATACTTACTGAATAAGGCCAATAGTTTCAAAAGAAGAGCAGGAAGGAATGTCATGTTGGAGAGGCAGGAAAACCTTCTTTTTTGCAGCATGAAGTTGCCTCTGTGGTCTTCAGTTTCCTGATGGTGACTCAGCTCTACAACTTGAAAATGAGCAGTTAACAGGCTGTTTGTGCCAAGTAATTCTGGTGATAGATGTGCATTTTTTCTATAGCTTCCCACCATTATAGTCCACTTTGGATGCTGAATTCTCATTCAAAAAGGAATGGAGGCCAAAAACCATGTGTGCTCCTCAGATAACAGTGCCAAATTCTCCACTTGCAAAATGGGACATTAATAATTGCCACCTCATTCCACTCAGTCTATGATTAAAATTATTTCTTCAGTTTTTCAAATTTAATCACAGCTTTTGAAATTAAGGACATCTGAATGTTGTGTGTGTATATACAGTATAATTAATGCTGTATTTCTGGGCTAAGAGCCCAGAAACTATTGTATATAAGTATGCACAAATGTACCTTTACAGTTTGATAATATTTCATTTCCATGTAGGCAATTTTCTTCTTGAATAAATTACTTGATGGTTGTATTTTTTCATGAACCATCATGAAGAATATTCCAGATTTCCAGATTTGCTCTCCAGTGTTTTGAATGTACAGCAACCTTGCCAACATGTGGCCTTGAACGTTCTGCACATGGCTAAGGATCTGTTGGATTACCATTCTCTATAGCTGCCCTTTTCCATACAAGAGCCACTAGCCACATGTGGCTACTGAGCAGCTGTAGTGGATTAAATCCAAATTCAGGTGTTCTGTAAGTGTAACATACACACTTAATTTTGATGACTTAGTACAAAAAAAAAAAAAGGAAAAGAAAATATCTAATAATTTCTACATTGACTACATGTTGAAATAATAGTTTAAAAAATGTGGTTACTGGAAGATTTTAAATTACATATATGGCTCACTCTTATGGCTTGCATTATGTTTCCAATTGACAGTGCTACTCTATGGAGCTGAATCCAACTTTTTGTGAGTTTCTCTGGGCCCCCAACCAACAGGGACAAGTAGCCTTAAAGTGCTAGCTTATTTCTTCTCAGTATTCCCAAAAACCAGGGAAAGCAAATAGAAGAATCAGGATGTGTCTGCCCTGGATGCTTCCTTTTTTTTTTTGTCTCCTTCTTGACTCTTAGTGTCCTCTCTACCAGCTAGTGCTACCTAAGTGGCCCACCAAGAAAACCTACCCAGCAAGCGCTTCCTGAAACATCTCCCTGAGCTCCAGAGTGAGCATTGTATTCTTTTTCTTTTTCATCTCCCCCAAAACTAACAACCTCTCAGTGTAGGAATCTCACATAGCTGTTATATGAAATATGGACTTTAAAAAATTTCTCACAAGGGTATGAAAGATAAGCCTTTGTATTAGCCTGTTAAAGGTAAGGTTGAAAGGCTCTCCAATGGGACAATTTCTGGCCAGGTGTTCCAGTAGAAAGATGCATTTCCAGCAGTTGAGAGGGCAGTATTTTGGGGTAATGTGTTTAAACTAAACATTGTTAGCACACACCTATTCTGTAAATATATTAACCTTTTCCCTCTAAAGGCATAGTTATGGGTCATATGATCAAAACCATGTGATCTCATTAATTTTCCCTAAAATAATCTCTACCAGCTTCCATAGAAGCCCCTTTTGCCCCTGTCCTCATATCCTCCTCCCTAATTAAAAGTCTATAAATCAGAAGGTTCCATTATCGACCAAATCACTTCTGTTGTAAAACTATCGGCTGAGATGTTTCTAGCTGTCCTCCATTATACATGACTTTCTCTCCTTTGAAGTAACTAACATGTTTTTTATTCACTCAGTCACTCACTTGTTCATTCATTCATTCATTTAATATTTATATACCATGCACTTTCTAAAAGTTCTTGAAGCTCTTCGGTACCCTTCATACGCATGCAAACCTGTGCTTCCACTGTTGTGCTGTCAAACTGGGGGCCTCTAGTGAAGAAGGAAAATAATTCCACAAGCACACCAATCCTGTTCAAACAGACACCAGGCCAAGCCCTTTGGGAATTTTACACTCAGACCCAGGTGGAGAACTGGGCTTCTTAAAAAAGTCCTGTAAATCAATCCATAGTATATAAAAATTAGCCATGTCTAAAAGAGGTTTATTAAGCGATTTCCACAGCCACTGCATTAGATTTCAAGGAGTTTATAAGGATAAGCAAATCTTTATTGAGAATCACCATTAACATGGTCATTAGCTTTCACATCATTAAATATCTCATTTCAAGGGCAATTATGTTGGATTTCACATTTATCAGAAAATAATTGCAGAAAAATGTGCCATACACACCATTTTTTCAGAGGCATCAGCAACACAAAAGGTGGAACTCAAAAGCAACATTTCCTTTTTGTGTATTATTTGAAACTTATGCAGCCCAGCTGACAACTTGATTTCAGCCTCTTGAGGCCAGAGCTGAGAATCCAGCCATGCCATACCTAGACTCCTGGCCCATGGAAACTGTGAGATAATAAATGGGTGTGGCCAGGCACAGCTGACACCTGTAATCCCAGCAATTTGGGAGGCCGAGGCAGGAGTATCACTTGAGCTCAGGAGTTTGAGACCAGCCTGGCTAACATGGCAAAACCCTGTCTCTACAAAAAAATACAAAAATTAGCTGGGTACAGTGGTGTGCACCTGTAGTTCCAGTTACTTGGGAGGCTAAGGCACGAGAATCTCTTGAACCCAGGAGGTGGTGGTTGCAGTAAGCCAAGATTCCGCCATTGCACTCCAACCTGGGCAATGGGAATGAAACTTTGTTTCAAAAAAATAAATAAATAAAAATTTTAAAAAATAAATGGGTGTTATTTTGAGCCACTAAACTTGCGGTAGTTTGTTATATAGCACAGAAAACAGATACATTGGGTTATTCATTCATGTCTATGACACAGTATTCATAAATTTATCTTTAAACTAGTTATTCTCAAACTCTCTCTATGAAAAATCAATATTTTAGTCTCCAATCTATCATGGAAAAATACTTCCATAAAATGAATTATTAGAAAAAACTAAATTTAAAAGGTATACAAAATACAAGTCCATGAACCAATACTCATAACATTTAAAAAAACGAGTTCTTACAAAAATTTAATACATACAAAATGCAAGCCTAAGAGTTTTATTAGATTTGATAGAGAGTTACTCTGTCAAATTAGTGTAAAAGTATTTAAATATTTATTCTCAATTTACACGTCTCCCTGAGGCTGGATAATAAACAGTTCACTGAAGAGTGGCCATCTACAGATCATCTATTTAAATGATACCAAATCAACTTATAAAAATAGCTGGTATTTATGGAGGTTTTATTATGCCCAGGACAGTGTCCAGTCATTCACATGAATTACCTTCTAGTGATGATCATCCCAACTCTGAACTTTATGAATTCTCCTATTTTATGTATGAACAAACTAGGATTAATGGAATGAAGTAACTTACCCAACTTAGTCACACAGCTAGTAAGTACGGGAGGTTGTGACCCAAACCCAGAAATCTTAACGACATAGCATGACACTGCAGAATCCCTTTATCCATGGTAATATTTGAGATAACACAATGCTCAAACTATGGTAAATATGGGATGAAATTAATTTCACTCTGGTCAAAATTTCCACAAAGTCCTACATAAGGAGATTTCTGTGCTTTTGTTCCCTAAAATTGAGACCCATCACTTATACCAAACATGAACTAGAGAGAGATGAGGCATGTGGTGAGGTCTAGAAGGAAATGAACCGTGCTGTTGTTGATGTCTCTTCTCAGAGCATGGTGGTTCTTAGTATAGTGGCAGAATCAGAGATGCGGAAGAGAGGAAAGCAGGTGTACCTTGGTGATTTATGCTCCATTTACACTGGGTTATGGATTTTACTTCCTTCACTGAAGTTTGTCAGAGGCTTGAGGGTAACAGTTTCCATCACAATCACTGGGGGGATTTTTGTAACTACTGATGCATAGGATCTGTCCCAAGAGATTCATAGCTTACTGGTCTGGAAGAGGCCTGGGAATCAGAAGTGTTTCCAAAGCTGCTTGGGTGATTCTAATGTGTAGCCAGGGTTGAGAACTGAAGTTTTAAGAAAGATAAGCATGGAACTAGGTACAGCTGAGTCATTTCTACTGGATGTCCTCTTGCCCAGGGGTGGTGTGAAAGCCACAGGAGAACAGCCTTCTGCCCACGGCACTCACTGATGGGGAATGCCCTATTGGGATTAGGGTGGCTCAAGTACCTCCATGTTATATGAAGCTCAGGAAAACATTCACCAGCCACTTTAATAGTCTCTAGCCTCTGTCATTTCAGACCTTCATTAGCTTAGGTTTCAACTGCTTTGCAAAATATCATTCCATTGATTTTAGTGTTTTAAGTTATCATTTATGGCAAAATTAGAATTTCATTGTTACTCAGCCCCCTTTTGTGGTTTTTGCTTATACCATAGGAGATACGTCCTAAGTATTAGAACTTTCCTAAGCATTTTAGCATTTTTACATTTAACTTACATTTTACATTTAACCAGCTTTGACCTACATCACAAATCATTGATATTTTGCATTTAAGAATTTTATATTGTTTTCTCTTCCTATGTCAGATTGGACATAATAGTAGATCTAGGGTTGGTGGAAACTAATCTCACAGCATGTTTGTTAGAATCCCAGTCTTGTGAGAAGTTCCTTGAAAAGAGAGTTTTCTAACTCCTTAGTACTCAACATGTGGGGATGTATGAACCAGAACATTGGCGTCTCCTGAGAGCTTGGTAGAAACACAAAATCTCTGGTCCCACTGAAGACCTATTGAATCTGGATCTTCATTTAACTAGACTCCCAGGTGATTTTTATGTTTGTATAGGAAGGGTTTAAGAAGCATTGAATGTTGAGAAATAACTGCAAATTTTGTTCCTTTTCCTGCAGATGCATTATACACATTAGCATATGAAAGCTTCTATTAAGTACAATGGTAAAGAAAATGGTTTATCCCAGATATTCTCAAATGTATTTGAACATAGGGCAACATTTTTTTTAGGGTAGCACTTTTAAAAAGCTTTTTATTGGAGCATGACATATATCAGAATAGTGCATATATTGTTGGGTAACCATTCTCCATGGGTCTCTCACCTTTCTGCATGCCTTGTAACCAGAGGCTCTCACTCCATTTGTTCTGAACTCTCTTCTCAAGGATGTTTGTATAGTGAACAGCCTTGGAAGACAGAGATAGGGTTTACCTCCAGAACAAAAATCAGTCCAGTATAATAAAGCCATTCCAACACAATAGTGGTTCTCTCCAGGTCAAAGGTCAGGCAGGCTTTCTGCCTCTTTAAAAATATTTGGATTCCCTTCACTTTGTGTTCTTAAACTATGGCATAAACCCACTGCATGTGCAGTATTCAACTGGGCTCCTCTACATTGCCCCCATGGGACTTAGAGGGCAAGAGAAACTGATACAAATATGAAGCTCATGTTGTATGCTGTTCTCTGAATAAGAAAGTCCTTTGCCTCTGACCCAGGAGTCTCATGTCTTCTGCCAACATCCATGAAACTAGGGCAGGATAACTTGTCAGCTTACAAGTAGGGTCAAATCTGAGAACCTTCACAGTTCTTGATAATTATATAGGATTGATCTGATGGATCTTTGCAAACTGCATATAACTGTGTAGTAGGTGATCAGTTCAAGAAAGATAAGATTGCTAGTGCCCAGAAGGCCTCTTCACGACCCTTTGCAGTCGCTATTCTCCCCAACTCATGTGGACTAACAATGACCTCATATGTATGTAATGAGCTGTTTTCTAAACTGAGATCATTGAAGCTGACATTGTTCAGTACCTAGTATGAGTCAGGCAACCCTCCTAATGACTTTATGTGTAGTAAATATTTTAATTCTCACAGCAACTGTCTGAGGTAGGAATTATTACACTCATCTTGCAGGTGATAAATTGAAGCACAGGAGAAACTAAGTGACTTGCCACAGGTCACAAAGCTAGAATTTAAACCCAGGTAACTTGACCTCAGAGCTTTATTTTATTTTATTTTATTTTATTTTATTTTATTTTATTTTGGAGATGGAGTTTTGCTCTTGTCGCCCAGACTGGAATGCAGTGGTGCAATCTTGGCTCACTGCAACCTCCGCCTCCCGGGTTCAAGCGATTCTCTTGCCTCAGCCTCCCGAGTAGCTGGGACTACAGGCACCTGCCACCATACCTGGCTAACTTATTTTTGTATTTTTATTAGAGACAGGGTTTCACCACGTTGGCCAGGCTGGTCTCAAACTCCTGAGCTCAAGTGATCTGCCTGCCTTGGCCTCCCAAAATGCTGTGATTACAGGCATGAGTCACCATGCCCGGCCTTCCTCAGCGCTAACTCTTAATTCTGTCACACACTGGGCCCCATGCTCTGACACTGGCACAGAATATTTGCAACAGGCATAATCTCAGGAAGTCTGAGCGTGAATGGTTTTACAATCACAGGCAGGCCTCAAATATAAATATGCTGTGTTCCAAGAATTTGTTTATAAACCAATCATCTTTCTTATATCATAGAAAAGGTATTGGATACATCATCTGAAAAATCTAGACTCCAATACTGACTTGCATGTAGTAGCTGTGTGACCTTGGACAAGACTTAACCTCTTTGGGCTTCAGTTTCCTCATTTATAAAATAACAGAGGTGGACCAGATGAGCATGCAGGCTTCTTCTGACTTTAAAGTTCTGTACTTTTATATCCAATATATATTCTCCACAGAATTAGCACTATCGATTCCAAGACTAGCACCAGAATATTTTTTTCTGAGTAAAATGATCCTGGAAATTTGAAAAAACCCATACAAATATTTCTGTGGACTGGAACCTGATTTTATTATCTGTGACTTGGGCAAGTCATTTAATAGATGTGAAGCTGTTTTCACCCTGGCAAAATGAAAATAAATAATATTTGTTCTGTGGGGAATCATAAAACTTCAAACAAGTTATCTATCTATCTATCTATGTATCATCTATCTATCTTTATGTTTTATAAGGTGATATGTATTATACACACAGGTATGTTATTTGTTGTTTATAACCTCATTCATCCATTTATCTATCTATCCATCCATCCATCCATCCATCTATTCATTCATTCATAAAGCATTTATTGAATGCCTGCCCACTTCTTGTCAAGTACTATGTGAATAGTGGAGGTATAAGATTAGAATGCAGTGTGATAGAGGCTCTGAGAAGGGCAAGTACAGGGTGCTCAAAATGGGCACCTAATCAAGTTGGGTGTGTTTTCTGTGGCAAGGAGGGGGAAGAGAAAGCAGGGAAAATTCCCCAAGGAGTTAATATAAAAGTTGAGACTTGTGGGACAATGTTGACCAGACTGGTGGGAGTGGAGATAGAGCGTGGGGAGGGAGCACAGGACACAACATGGGCCAAGGATAGGCCCGGGCTGAGAGGCATAAGGAAGCTGAATTATTTGTAGTCAGTGTGGTCGATGCATTTGGACTTCTCAGAGCCACATTTCACACAGCGAGTGTAGGGGTAGTGTAGACAGCTCCAATTATGGGATGGTGCAAACAGCTGTAGTTTGCAAACTTTCAACCTATGCTTAGAAAAGGACCCTTTCTTAAGCAGCTTTTCTTCCTCCAAATTGGGGGAATTGGGGGAGAGATCCCTGGAGCAAGTCCTGGCTTCTTTTGAATCCCTCTGAGAATTACTTTTCGTCAGAGGTTACGTATATAGTCATCAGCCCAGGATGTCCTAAACTCCACATTGGCCTGTGGCTTCATTCCTCACCTTGCACCTCTTTCTCCACTTTCCTTCTTCCAGCCAAGAGGGCATGGAGGCTGGAGACGGAGGCTGGAGACTGAGGCCATGTTTGGGGGTATACTTTCCTCTTCGAGGCTGGCTGACTTTAATCCAACTGCTCCTGGGTTAAGATTCTGGGAGGTGCTTCTCTTTCTTACCTTTCTCCTCTCAGCCTCCCACTGCCCCCTCCTGATCCTATCCTGGGCCCGACCTGTTTCAGGAGTCTTAAAGACATGCCTTGCTTCTCCGGAGCTCATGCAGAGGCTGCTGAGGCCAGAAATCTCACAGATTACTTTTGCTCCAGCCTCTGGTTTTTTTAAGGGCAATTGCCTGGGAGGAACTCTGAGGGAGGCTTTCTGCTAAAGAAGGGAAGTGCTTTCAGTTTCGGCGTTTTCATCTGGAGTTCAGCAGGGCCTCCCGCAGCCTTTCCAAACAGACCAGGCACATGCAGAGTGGGGAGATGGCGTCACCCAGAACACTTCTAATTTTCCTTATCCGAATGATTTATGTGACTCAGAACTCGTTGGCTGATGCAAAGCCAGGGAGCTGGGAGCTCCTTTCGAACTGGTGGAAAGACTTTCTATGCATGGGAACTGACTTTTCCTGGGCACCAAGTGCTCGTCTCTGGGGCCCTATTTTGTTTTCATAGCTGCCTTCTGGTGGAGGGGAGAATGTACTAATACCATGATTACTTGCTCCCTGCCAGCAAGCACTGCCTGGCAGGTTGTAGACCCCTGGATGATTTGGTAGAAAAGGGAAAATGTGGTCAAAGAAGCTCAGGGCCTGGGTGCTCTCGTTATCCTCTTTCAGGATTTAGTCCAGTATACCACGGTGCATTTAATGCATCTGTATTTTTTTTTTTTTTTTTTTTGAGATGGAGTCTTGCTCTCTCACCCAGGCTGGAGTGCAGTGGCGCGATCTCGGCTCACCGCAATCTCCACCTCCTGGGTTCAAGCAGTTCTCTACCTCAGCCTCCCAGGTAGCTGGGATTACGGGTGCCCGCCACCACGCCCGGCTAATTTTTTTTTTTTTTTTTTTTTGTATTTTTAGTTGAGACGGGGTTTCACCATCTTGGCCAGGCTTGTCTTGAACTCCTGACCTCATGATCCACCCACCTTGGCCTCCCAAAGTATTGGGATTACAGGAGTGAGCCACCACGCTGTGCCTGCATCTGTATTTTTAAGCAAAAACAATTTCCCCTTTCAGTTGGAGAATTTTCATTCTTAATCGTTACTGCCTATCTTTCTCAAAAATTCCTGTGTCAATTTTGGAAAACACTAATTCTTTGGATAATGGGGACATCCTTATATTTAACAGTTGCTTGGCCTTTAATTACCAATGGAAGGGGGAAAATTATAGAATTTTTAAAAATGGTTGTGTTGGAAGAAGATCTTTTAAGCAGTCAAAGCAAGTGGTAGCATGTGGCAAAGGGGTGGCACTGATGGGAGAAGCATTTATTTATTTACTGATTTTTGCCATTTTAAAATGAATTTACTAATTTGGGTTAGTAGATGACTCATAAAATAGCCCTGTATGTGTTGTATAAAATAGAAGTGAGATAATGTCCCTTTTCTATTTAAAAGCCTGCGATGATGAAAGTAGCCCTATTCACAATAGCTAAAAGTGAAAACAACCCAAATGACCATTAAATGGTGAATGAATAAACAAATTATGACATATGCATTCAACAGAACATTGCTCAGCCATCAAAAGAAGTAAGGTACAAATGCATATTTGAATGAACCTCCAAAATATGATACTAAGTGAAAGTAGTCAGTCACAAAAGTCACATATTATATGATTCCATTTATATGAAGTGTCCAGAAGAGACAAATCCATAGAGACAGAAAGCAGACTGTGGTTGGCAGGGGCCATGGGGAGGGGATGATGGGGAATCACTACCAATGGGTATGGGAATATCCCTTTGAGGTGATGAAAATGTTCTGGAACTAAATAGAGGTGTCGGCTGCACAACACTGTGAATACACTAAAAATGCCACTGAATTGTTCACTTTAAAATGGTTAATTTTATGATGTGTGAATTTCACCTCAGTAAAAAATAATAATAATTAAGTAAGATCTGGAATGGTTCCCTATTTCTCCAAGAATATAAGCCAAATCCTTACAGAGGCCTGCCAAGTCCTACAGGAGATGGCCCTGTTACCTCCTGGCCTCGTCCTCTCCTCCTCCCACAACTGTCTCACTGAGTACCTTGACCTCCATCAGTTCCTCCTAATGCCAGGCATGCTCCCACTCCCAAACCCCCTTTGCACTGGCTATCCTGTCTGCCTGAAAGACACTTCTCTCCAGTGCCCACATGGCTCCTTTAGTCTTTTATGGCAATGCCCAAGGAGGCCTGTCCTCACCACTGTATTTCCAATCACACCAGTCCCCAAGTACCATTCCCTTTATTCTGCTCTACTTGACTTATTTCCTTCTAACAAACTATGGCTTTTTACTTATTTATTCTGTTTATTCTCTTTCTCCTTCTCCTCCCTCTAACCACTGGAATGTAGCTCCACCACCAAAAAAAGAATTTTAATATGTTCTGCATTCTAGGCTCAATTTGTATTGATTTTTTAAAAATGTCTACAAAATCAAATAACAAAGAATTACACATTCAAACAGGTTCAATTAAGTGGATTCTGAAAGAAATATCTGTAGAAAACGAAGTCTCAAATCCTATAGTAAAGCATCTTCATGGCTTTTTATTCTCTGCCAATGTTTATATTTCCTGGATGCATAAAATCATTCAGGCTGAAGTTAAAACATCTTTCTTTTATCACAAGTAGCTTGAGTTTTGAACCCGGAGGAGGCACTCTGGGTTGAAAGTTATTCATTATAGAAAATGGTTGAACTATAAAATGTCTTCTACTGGGAGAAGGTCGGCTTATTTGGGTTGCTACAACTTTATTGAGGGTGGGGCAGGGAAGAATATAAAAGTCTTTTTCTGCTGCTGCATTTGTTTATCAAATTTGTGCAAGGCCTTGTTGATCATGGGAAGCATAAAGAACCCAGATACTATATTCATGTGTAAAGTGAGGCAATGGAATCTATCACAAGGGGAGTGAAAGTCTAAAAAAAAAAAAAAAAAAAGGGGGAACAGAGAGAAAAGAAAGGGCAAGAATTTAGAAATAGATAGCCGCCTGAAATATTTTTGTACACGAACAGGAAGTTGCTTTCAGAAAGCCAGGCCACAGACTCTTGCACACAGACATTGCACAAGGAGCTCTAGGATTAGAAAATAGCATCATGAGCTGAAAGTGATTACATTTTGCAGATGGGTGTCTCTATTAATTTGGATCTATACTGTGGCTAGAGATCCTGCTGTCTGACGGAAAAGCAAAGAATGCAAAAGCCAAAAAAAAAAAAAAATGCTGTAACCCTTCTCTTAATATTGGCATTAAAGCTGAAAATGTGCCTCTGTTTATCCGAAGCATAAGGAAGTTGTATATCATAGTAGCAGAATGTATCAGCTATCTAAGATTGAGTGCAGAATTCTGATAAGAGAGCTCTTGAGCACAGAGTTTCAGCTTTGGACAAGGAAGAATTTCTGTGTGTCATTTTGCTTAGGGAAATGTTTCCCGAATAATACACATTTCATTTTTCTGGCATGGACTTGGACTCATGTGGATTCCATTTGAGGAAAGCAAAGCTCAAGAAGCAGAGGGGTGGTGGGATTTTTTTCTGACTGCTGCAATTTCACAGAATGCAAAACTAGCGTGACCCACTAATGGTGACTGTTGTGCTGTAGAATGTCCTGTTCATAGCCACAGGGGAAACCGCGGCGATTCTGAGGCAGAACTGGCTAGTTCAGGAACCAGCAAAGACACTAGAGTTAAAACCCACATGCCTCCCCTTGTCTTGTAATAGCAAAATTTTGCCTGATGTTGGAAGAAAAATTCCTTTTCTTAATCTGGTGTAAAGCAAGTGCATGTGAATGTTTCCCTTGATTAACTTAAGCTCCCTCAAATGATAGGTGCATTTGTGTTTTTGTGAAGAGTTGGAAGGTGTATCGGTGGTGAGGTGAGACAGGCATCATTGTCGTTTAGGATTTTTCACGTGTCCTTGGGACATAAACCAAGCTAAAGATATCCAAAAAAGCCAATTCCTCTTAGAGCTCTCATGATGTAGTGTGAAACCTGCCTAGGAGACTCCAGTGGTTCTGAATCAGAACACAAATTGGCGGGGGGTACATTTTTGGTTACCATGATTGGAGGCGGGAAAGGGGCAGTGGAAAGGCTGCTCTTGTCGTGGAGTGGGTAGATGCCAGGGCGGCTGCTAACCATGCCACCATGCACAGGACAACTCCCCTAATACAGGGTTGTCCAACCAAAAATGTCACTAGTGCCGAGGCTGAGAAATCCTCATCCTAACACACCCCCTAAACAATAAACCCATTTGAAACATTCCCCAGTTGGTGAAATTAACCAGAACGATAGTCTGATAAAACAAAAAACAAGCAACCTAGTAAGTAATATTTCCTCCTTCCTCTTTCCCATTTCACAGAAAATCGTTGAATAAATGCAAGCAGGATATTTTTAAGAAAACAATTCTGTAAGCAATCTCCTTAAATATGTTTCACTTCAATTTCTGCCATTCTCTAGAGGTTGTTATATGCCCAGTACAATTATTGAAATCACTGTAACAGTAAAAATTTATAGCCATATTAGTGTCTTTTGGCTAAGTTGAAATAGCAGATGAGGGTAAAACACAAAAATCCTTTAAAAAAACATAGCTTATTTGATTGCTGCACCAGTTTGAGAAAAAAGGCTAGAATTTATGTTAAAACTGTCTTTAGGGCCCGGCACAGTGGCTCACGCCTGTAATCCCAGCACTTTGGGAGGCCAAGGCGGGTGGATGACTTGAGATCAGGAGTTCCAGACCAGCCTGGACAACATGGTGAAACCCAGTCTCTACTAAAAATACAAAAAATATTAGCCAGGCATGGTGGCGGACACCTGTAGTCCCAGCTACTTGGGAGGCTGAGGTGGGAGAATTGCTTGAATTCTAGAGGTGGAGGTTGCAGTGGGCCGAGATCACCCCATTGCTCTCCAGCCCAGACAACAGTGAGACTGATATGGCTCTGATGAGTGGAGAAACACCAGGGTTCTTGGTCCTCATGTTGGTTTAGATAAAACAACATGGACACACATGGAGTGGTTTTAAGGAGCGCAGAGTTTAATAGGCAAGAAAGAAGGGAGAAGAAAGAAGGAAGAAGTTCCCCTGTACAGAGACAGAGGGAGGGGATCTCCAAATCCAAGAGAGGAGGCCCCATGTGCCAAGGATACCAGCCAGTTTTATGAGGAGGCTGGAGGAGACAGTGTCTGATTTGCACAGGGCTCAGGGGATTGGTTTGACCAGGCATATCATTCATGTAGCCTGCGAAAAAATTGCCCCCTCACCCTAGCTTTTAATATGCAATTGCAGGGCACCATGACATTCTACACACGTGGGGATATGTGGGGGTGGCCATGTTGCCAGGCACATGTCGGGGGTAAGGGCAAGAGGACAATGGTGGGAATCGCCATGTTGGGTGGACCCAGTTTCTAATGGCCTGCATTTGCATATCAAAGGTTGCCGGCCTGGGTCTAAGAGCCAGGGCTTTTCTGCTAGACAAGAAACGTTTCTGGAGCTGCTTTAAAAAGAAATGAAAACTTTCCAAGGACCCCTTTTCCTCTCTATCTGCCTAAAATAATTTTTTAATAACTCCTACCACAAGACTTTGTCTCAAAAAAAAAAAACCAAAAAACAAACAGAAAAACCTGGACACAGTTTAGATCTTTAGATGCAGGACAATAAGTGACTTACATAAAAATTCAAGCCCAAGAGAGCAATGCCTGTTTCAATACTCCTGAGCTTATATCTCTTTTAATTTATTGGCCAGAAAGGAAACAGCTTCAGTTACTCTTCCTAGTTGGGAAACTTAACATGAAAACCTAATATGAAGCCCAAGATCCTTAGAGAATGTTAATACAGAGAGTCCTGCCCATAGCTTGAAAATTTTTGTGCTAATAGCATTAATTGGGGTAATCAGGAGGTTTGGGATTTTAGGACAATTGGTGTCACCACTTATCTGTGTGGCCTTGGCCTTCAGTTTCCTTACCCGCAAAACAAAGGCTATGACTTCCAAAGTCACTTTCAACTAAAGAAACAATGGTTCAAAAATAGTCAAATACAGGCAGACCTTGAGATTTCTACCAAGCCATCAAATGTCTCTAGTAATTTTTACTGGTTTGGAAGTAAAGTGATAGCTCACGAAGCCGTGAATGTGTTCTTTAACCAGTAGAGAAAAGAATATTTATTAGTATCTGCTTTAGAAGGATTGCAAATAGTTAAGACCAACCCTCTTTCCTTCATCAGAATAAATGAATCCAGGTCCTCTGTGATAAAGAATTGATTTTTTCTCCCACATACAAATCTATTTATTTTTCTGGGATATCTGGAGTTGAGTATTTAGATCCTTTTAGGCCATTCTATGTCAATTTAGCCTTGCAGAACCCCCTGAGACAATAGTACTTCTATCTTAATATTAGTGCGAATATTAATTTTTTTTTTTTCCCTGAGATGGAGTTTCACTCTTGTTGCCTAGGCTGGAGTGCAATGTCGCAACCTCAGCTCACCGCAACCTCCACCTCCTGGGTTCAAGCGATTCTCCTGCCTCAGCCTCCCGAGTAGCTGGAATTACAGGCATGCACCACCACACTTGGCTAATTTTGCATTTTTAGGAGAGATGGTGGTTTCTCCATGTTGGTCAGGCTGGTCTTGAACTCCCAACCTCAGGTGATCCACCCACCTCAGCCTCCCAAGAATGTTAATGTTAATTTAGAATTTTCCAGGCATATCTGTGTGCAACAGAAATTACCTGGCAGCATGGTATATCAGCATCTAGTGTACTCTCTCTGAGAGGCTCTTGTAAGCTGAAAACAGGAGAAAACACAGGGCAGGAGCACAGAACTTGGGCAAACAGCATCACTACATGTTTCCTCCTTTACAGGAAGTGTCTTGCCGGAAGCCGTGCCACAGAGCACACAGGCAGTTTGCGGAGAAGGATGCAACCCACACTATGTCCGAAGCGGGCTCTGGGGAAGGCAGGGTTTGATTGTTTCTCAGGTTGTTTTACTGCCCTGCCCACACCCTCCCACCCAGAAAAGTTATTCCTTCTGCAGCTGTGTGCAATTTTTTCAGGAAGGGTTTTAGTCTTTGTTTTTCCCAAGACTTTGTCTTGCCTTTTCTCCTCTTCTTGGGCTTGAGTTTAGATGGGCCATAACAGGAAAGAGCAACGAATCCCAAACCCAGTTTATTTTTTCATTCATTTGTTGATTTATTTTTATCTCAGCAATAGTTTAGTGAGAAAGAAGGTTAATATGATGACAAAAATACGGGTCTGGAAGACCCTTGGTGAGTTTTAAGAAGACAGGCCACCATGGCAGCTGTAGCTACATAAGCATTTGCTGTATAAGTCAATTACTAAAAATTGTGTGTTGTCTACTTAGAAATGTTTCTTGGGTTGTTTATTAAGGTGCGTAACTTTGAGAATGAGGAATAGAGGAAATGGAAGACGAGTAAGAGAAACCATCCTCCATTTGAGATCTTGTGACCCAGCTCTGTTTCCTTTGCTCTCTGTCTGAAGTTAAAAAACAAAAACAAAAACAAAAAACAAAACAAAACAAAAACTTAAAAACCCTCAATGGAGAAATATATAAATATTTACCAAGGCTTCCCTTCTATCTACAATACCTTTGTGCAAGATACATCATCTTAAAGTCTTGCAATTTGATTGCACTTGAAATTAATGGTGCAAGAGGTTTTCTTTTTTGTTTGCTTTTTTCTTCATAACGGAAGTGTAATCTCCTTGCAAAGCTTGTGAGCATGCATCCTAAATTGTGAACTTCATCTGCCATGGAAGGGAAAACCTTGACCCAATACCATTGGGTCACACTAAAAGTGTGGTCCCTAGGAGTCTGAGCATACTAGACGAGATTTAAGGCCCCTTTCAGACTCTGCATTAATGCTTGTTCAGTAGTGATAAATAACATCGATTGGTATTGAGACCAGATTAATAACAGAAGGCAGCTAAAAGGTATTCCCTCTTAGCCTAATTTCCCAAAGGGCATCACTCAGCTACCTTAGCGGGGTGAGGCTCTTCCTTCTCTAAGTGGTGTCTTTAGAAGCTTGAGGGATTATTGCTCAGGGGAAAATGGCTCAATCTGAGGGATTCTTTTTTATTGAGACGGAGTTTTGCTCTTGTTGCTCAGGCTAGTGTGCAGTGGTGCAATTTCGGCTCACCGCAACCTTTGCCTCCCGGGTTCAAGCGATTCTCCTGTCTCAGTCTCCCGAGTAGCTGGGATTACAGGTGTGCAACAACACACCCAGCTACTTTTGTATTTTTAGTAGAGATGAGGTTTCTCCATGTTGGTTAGGCTGGTCTCGAACTCCCAACCTCAGGTGATCTGCCCTCCTCAGCCTCCCAAAGTGTTGGGAGGGATTCTTAAGAGCAGCTGAGAAAGGGCCCTGCACTTCAGCTGGCTCCAGTTTGTCATTCTTTGTCTGGTATCTTCAGACATTGCAATAAGAAAAAATAAATACAGTGTGAGAAATCAAATGGTTTTTGTCAAAGTGTAAAAGGGACTGCGTCTGACTAACACTGGAGTTGGACAGAAGCCATAAAGGATGTTTTGTGTGAATGTTTCCGGCTGCAAAATCTACCTGACTGTTGCGCTGAAACCACAACTATCTATCACATGCTTGTGAGAAACCCCCAGGAGCTTCCTGTTTCGTGTGAGTCGTGAGAAGATTGCACAGCACAGTACAGCTCTCATTGTCTTTGAGCTAATCTCAAGCTAGGAGAAAGAAGGAGAATTCATATTTTGTATGTTCAGGTATTTGTGAAGTCTTTACACCCATAAATCGATTATGTATAAATTAGTATGCAGATTCACTACCATGGAGAGGATACTGTGTACATCTGAGGATACTGTGTACATACGGTTGAGCCGTTCCGCCTAGGCCTTGGGGAGGAGTTGGGGCATCTCCAGGGCTAAAGTAATGTGGTTTGGTACGGGGACTTCCAAGGAAGCATCAGTATGAGATAGATAGAACATGGCTGACCAATGGCGAGATGATGCCCCACAATGGAACAGATGGGATTGGCGTGGGTGGGGTAGTTTGTGAGACCAGAAGACTTGCAATCTCTCCTGCTGAGACCAATACCAACCAAAGAATAATTAGAGAGCATGGAGGACAACATGAACTCATGTGAATTTCACATCATACCTCACAAGTTAACTCTATATATCGCCTAAGGAATGGCTGAATCTTCTTTTGTTGTAAATGACAATAGACACATATCCAATGCCATTAAGACAGCATCTGGTCACCCAGTGGCCAATAATGTCAAAGTTCTGATCACAAGGTGAGCAGTTTCCTGAAAATAGAAGAGCACGATGGCCACAGACATGGGTCCCAACATAGCCACTCTCTGGAGCCACCAGACACCCTCCTTACACTCCACAGAGTTTGCTTAAATGTGCTCTGAGCTGGATGCATTTGTAAAGGTTTTTCTCTTCCTCTTTGTTAACCCAAGAAAACAGATGGACGTCTCAGCTAGACACCAGCCGCTGCCACCTCATCTCTTCTCTGACTCTGCTCCGGCAGCTGAGGTTTCCTATGTTCTCTCAGTGGGTTAGGAGAATAGGGGTGGCACATTGTCCCTTAATTAGACAGCAAGAGCAGCCATCTCCTGCTCAACTTGCCTGGGCAAGCTTTTTATTCATCATACCTGAGAGTAACAGTAGTAGCTTTTTGTGTGGCATATGTTATATGTAATCATGATGACCTTTTTATAAGCAGAAGAGTGGACAAAATACAGGAGGAACTTAGAACTGACATTCTCGCTTCCATCATGTGGACTAGACTATCAGCATGTTGCTGTGTCCCCATTTCATGTTATTAATTATTTAATTAGGGATCAGGCTGGGCGGGGTGGCTCACATCTGTAATCCCAACATTTTGAGAGACCAAGGCAGGAGGATCACTTGAGCGCAGGAGTTCAAGACAGCCAGGGCAACATAGCTAGATGCCAGTGTTTCCATAAAAAATAAAAAATAAATTAGGCGTGGTGGTATGTGCTTGTGGTCCCAGCTACTTGGGAGGCTGAGGTAGGAGGATTGCTTGAGCCTGGGAGGTCAAGGTTGCAGTGAGCTGTGATCGCACCACTATACTCCAGCCTGGGCAACAGAGCAACACTCCTTCTCAAAACACACAAAAAAGGATCAGCAAGCTTAGATGAAATATTATTTTCATAAGTGAATTTTTCATTATGAAAAATTTATTGAATTTTTCATAAAACAATATTTTTTCATAAAATAATATTTAATTTTCAAAAACAATATTTAACAACTGTAAAAAATTTGAACAATATAGGAAAGCACAATGATAAAAAACAAACCCCACAAAACCCTTATGGACTTCATTCTCAGCCAAAATTGCTGTTAATATTTTGATATATTCCCCTCCAGTATTTTTTTTCTCTGCTTCTACATATGTTGGTAAACACGTGTCCCTCTTTTTACAAACCTAGATCATTCTGGATATTCAACTGCGTACCCTATCTTTTTTCATGTTATGTAGCATTTTAGCCTCATTTCCCCATTCTCTTACAACATGATTATTAATGGCTATGTTCATTTTAAGAATATGCCATATTTTTTTTTCTAATTGTTGTTGAGGGATATTTAAGAGGTATAGAATTTTTCTCCATGGTAAACAACATCACAATGAATATATCTGTCCATAGATTTTTAGACTATATCTCTGAATACTGACCAAACATGTGATCCTTGAATTAAATTTTTCAACATCAACAGATCTAAATATTTTTATGGTTGTTGATGCATATTGTCAGCCTGACCCTGAAAATGACTACCCCAATTTATACTCACATCAGGTCTTTAAAATTTTTATTATCAGATGATCCTTGGTACCAAGGACTAATAGTGACAGTGCAGTGTCTTAAGTGACAATGAAGAGCATAGACCAGCTTCATATATGGAATTTAAAGATCCAAGAGAAAAACTGATCAGATGTGGAACTAAGGGTGCTTCCCAGGGTTGTTCTAGAAGGAAATGGCCATTTTGGCAGAGCCACTGACCTTTTTAACAAAGATACCAGAATTAGTTGAATGCTCATTCTGCTTGAGCGTGAAAAAAACATATACTTCATCCAGAATTTCCCTTCTATCCCCCAGACCCACACTTCTCTATTCAAGTCAGGGTTTGTGACAGGGTAGCCTAACAGGGTTTGAGGTTTCCATAAGGAGAGGGCTCATATGCATGAGGTTAGTTCTTGCAAAAAGGAAAGCATAGAAGTTGATCTTTGAGGTCATTTTGTGCACAACGTGCAGTAGGCAACGAGAGGTGAACCAACCTCGGTTCTTTTCTGCTTCTGGCCAGAGCTGACTCCGTCATTGTCTGTTTTTCCACTGATGATAATAATATCCGTTGGCTTCCAAAGGATAGTTGGGGTTGAATTCCTGTTTATCAAAGGGTTGGAAAAGAGGCCCTCTGATAGCCTGTGCAAATGATTGTTAGAAAAGTACAGCTGTGGCCTTGGAAGCCCACATTGTCTCTCTCAGATGGCTATCAAATGAGGCCTTGGGTTGCCTCTAATGTAACGAAGCTAGAGTTAATAGTCTCCATCCTTACAGAGCTCCTGGGCTGATTGTGCAAGAGATTCATGATCTGATCACAAGAGCAAAAAGAACGCCTGTGTTGCAGATAACAAAGAATTACACAAGGCCTGAAACAAACCCCAATGTTTTAAAACACTTGGTGGAAATTTAAGTTGCAAAGCATTTTATCATCTCAGGCCATCTCTTAGAGGGGCCAGCTGAAGCTACCCGTACACATCGTTTTACAAGCACTGGGCTTTCAATGGGTCTTTTAAAACCAGCTGAACTGTGGTTTGCTTTTCAGTGTGTAAGCTGGTCAGCTTACAGCAGTACAAATTGGCAGCGTGGCAAGAAAGAAAACTGAAATTCAATCCAACACTGGGATTGGAAGCTCTTGAGACTCAAATGTCACCGACACCAGGGTGCGGCTTCTCCTCTAATTATCCTGTCAAACGAGGGTTGAAAATGTCAGCACAGACTTCAGGCTCGGCTCCTCCAGCAACCAATGAGAGTGGGCTTGGGTCTGGTTTAAATGATGAAGAGCAAATTTGAAAAACCCTTCAGTTGATTTCAAGACTTCCTGGGACGGCGATGTTTAAACCACAATGTTCTTCTTTTGGGGCAAAGTTAAGAGCCAATAACAGTTAAGGTTTCTCTGCATGTTCTGCCCATATTTGGCTGTAATCTTGCTTCATCCAACTAAATTTATAATATATGTGTGTGAAAAGCAAGCGTTTGGGATTTGTCTCTCTCTTTCCTTGTTATAAAGGAAGCCTTATCTTTATGCGTTTGAGGCTACCTGTGAACTTACAGTCTAGCTTCAAAGCAAAGAAAGGAGCCAGTGTAGAAAACTTCGTTTTTACTTTTATTTTTTTAAAACAAGCTTTAATTGTAGCTTCTGGCTTTATACCACTTACAGGAAAGTATGTAGAAAACCAAGTCTAGTTTCTGCCTGTGCAGTACTGACCAGGAGAGGCTTATGAGATTACGGGGATATTGAAGAGCACAGAATGTCATATGGATGATTGTATTTTATCTGTAATGTATGTGTAGGAGAGATCCATTTCTCAGAGATGCCAAGAACTAAATGCACCCTTTAAAGTATTTTCTTAGGGGTTGCTTGAGGAGGATGATCAAGTCTTACAGAGAGATAAGACACAAATATGATAAAACTTATTCTCATTTTAAGTGACTATTGACCACTTGATATGTATCATCCATTTCATTCTCACCACAATCCTATGAAGGAGATTCAATTCTATCCACATTTTACAGTGAAGAAACTGAGGCAGATCATGTAACTTCCCCAGATGCCCGAGCTTATAAGGAGTAGAACTAAGAATCCACTCTGAACAGTCAGCTGCCAAAGCCCCTCACTCTTAGCCTCTTTGCTCTACTTCACTGAGATGTTTTCTTAGGTTTACTACCAAGAACAGAGGCTGTAAGTAGTATAGAATGCCCCCAGGGACCCCAGAGTCCAAGACACCAACTTCCACTGCCTCTCAGGACCCTAAGGAAAGAAAACTGAGAGGTCGTTCAGCTTGTCTCAGGTCCAGAACTGTCTGATCAGAGGGGATCCTGGGATCCACCAGTTGAGCCCTTCATTCAGGGCCCCAGTTATTCCTAGTCTTGGGAAACCCAGCTCTAGAAGCCCCTCCCGAGCAAGACTGAGGACAAAGGGGCTAGACTAGAGACCCAGCAACATGGCCCTCCCATGTTCTCAAAACTCAAGAGACCTAGGAAAGAGAAGGGTGACAAGGCAGCCCAGCACCTGCTCCCCCCCGCTACCCCCCACTGCCAGGGGCCAGAGAGGCCCCACTTCACTCTGTAGAGCAGTGGGATTCATCTGGGGGCCATTTGGCCCTCCAAGAGGTGTTTGGCAATGTGTGGAGAAATTTTAGGTTGCCACAGCTGGGTTGGGGAGGCGAGGGTGCTACTGGCATCTAGTGGGTAGAGGCCAGGGATGCTGTTAAATATCCTACAACGTACAGCACAGCTCCTGCCACAAAGTGCTGCGGTGAGAAACCCTGCCCTCAAGTCTTGGTTGGGCACATTCCACCCACAGCTCTGAGGAAGCTCCATCTGGGGCTTCTTCAAAGAGTCATTCTGCAACCAGGAAGCTGGCAACCCATACAACTATGCAGAAGGTGAAAGAGAGAAGGCGGGACTATGAGCACGGGTTTTAATTACTGCATGTTTCTTTCTGACAGAGAGAGGTCAGTGTTTGCCTCAATTTGCAGGTATCAGGACCAAGGTGGGCGGTGGGCAGTGGCGGGGCGGTGGGGGCGGCACTGGCTCTGTGTAGCAGGCTGAATAATGGCTTCTAAAGATAGCAGATCCTGATCCTGGTAGCCTTCTATGAAAAAAGGTGGTCTTTGCAGATGTGATTAAGTGAAGAATCTTGAGATGGGGAGATTATCCCATATCATCTGAGTGGGTCCTAAATGTAATCACACGTATTCTTGAGAGAAGGAGGCAGAGGGAGATCTACATGCACATGCACATGGAAAAGGCGATGTAACAACAGCAGAAATTGAGGTGATGAGGCCATAAGCCAAGGAATATGGATGGCCACTAGAAGCTGGAAAAGGGAAGGATCAGATGCTCCCCTAGAGCTTCCTGGGGGAACATGGCCCTGCCCACACCTTTATTTGGGCCTAGCGAGACCGATTTCAAAATTTGGCCTCCAGAACTGTGAGAGAATAAACTGTTGTCTTAAGCCACCAAGTTGGTGGTCATTTGTTACTGCAACCATAGGAGACTAATCTACTCTGATACTCCTGGTGCCCCCAGATGGATCTTCTGAGGCTGAGGGGCAAACTCTTCCATGCAGGCAAAGCCAGAAAAAGGGGAATGGAAATTTCCTTTGCACTTTCCTTGATACACTTACCTTTCCCATCCCACCCTTTAAGCACCCTTTCCTGTGAAAACATGGCACCTGCCCCCTCATCGGCCTCTATCAGTCAACAATTTCAACTGAATGTCGGGCAAAGCATATGACATCACTAGTGCTTGGTTCAAACCTGTTTGAGTCACCTGTCACTTTCTTTTTTTTTTTTTTTTTTTGAGACAGAGTCTGGCTCTGTCGCCCAGGCTGGAGTGCAGTGGCCGGATCTCAGCTCACTGCAAGCTCCGCCTCCTGGGTTCACGCCATTCTCCCGCCTCAGCCTCCCGAGTAGCTGGGACCACAGGCGCCCGCCACCTCGCCGGCTAATTTTTTGTTTTTTTTAGTAGAGACGGGGTTTCACCGTGTTAGCCAGCATGGTCTCGATCTCCTGACCTCGTGATCCGCCCATCTCGGCCTCCCAAAGTGCTGGGATTACAGGCTTGAGCCACCGCGCCCGGCCGAGTCACCTGTCACTTTCTACCTTGAATTTTTGTCACCAATGTACATGCAGTAACTTCTGTACTAAACTATGACTCAAACATTCACAATCACACTCAAACACAGTCTAGTGTTTGTCACAGCCTAGTATAGAAGGTACTGCATGTACATTAGAGCAGTGGAGCAGGAGCCTGATCTGATTTATTATGAAGTCTCCCAAGGCTTCCAGCACACAGTATCAGGCACACAGGAAACAATCAATGATTAATGTGTGCTTCCTCCATCCTGACTATGAGAAATATTACTTAGGTCTCTTTATTGATGGGTGGCCAAAAAGCACAAAGCCAAATCTGATGCTTATTAACAGTAATCGCATGCATGCTGTAAGCCCTGCAACAACTATCATTATCCGTGTTTTGTTTTTCAATGGAGGTATAATTTACATACAGTAACATGCACACATCTTAAGTGTATAGCTTAATGAATTTTTACCTAAATATACCTCCTGGAAACCACTGACCACACAAACATCTATCTCTTTCCATCACTCCAGAAAGCTTCCTTGTTCCCTTTTCCCAGTCAATTAACCCCCACGCCCCTCACACTCCAGTGAACCACTATTCTGCTTCTACTCCCATAAACTAGGTTTGCTTGTTTGTGAACTTCATATAAACAAAATTGTACAGAATGTACTCTTGCGTCTGGCTTCTTTCTCTTAACATAATGTTTTTGAGATTTATCCAGGTGATTGTGAGTATCAGTTTATTCTTTCTTTTTTAAATTTGCTGTGTATTATTCCATTGTAAGAATATGCCATAATTTGTTTATCCTTTCTTCTATTGATGGACATTTGGATCATTTCCAGATTAGGCATATGGTGAATAAAGCTGCTATGAATACTGGTGTATTTTATGGACCTGCACTTTCACTCCTCCTGGCTATGTACTTTTGTAAAATTGCTGGGCCGTGGAGAAGGCATCTGTTTAACTTAATAGAAGTTAGTATCACTATTTTTGATTTGGATATGAGAAAAAAAAGGTTTTTTTAAAGAAAGAAATGAAGCAGTTACAATGTTTCTTCACTTATTTTCCCAAATCCATTCATTGTATTAACTTTTTAAAGAGTAGAGTGTCTCTTTCCTGTGCCACAGGCATGGTTAATTGAATCAGCAGTACAGAAAGTTAGAGGGTTACGAGGTACGAAGAATCCAGCAAACTCACATCTGCATAAATACACTCTCATATCATTTTATATGCATTCACACCAACCTGTATCTTTAAAACTGGACTTTCCTGACATGGGGGTTGACCACAGTGCTGACACAGACAGAATTCCTATGAAAGCAAATATTTTAAGAGGAAAATTTCCCCTATAATGAAATCCTGATTGAAATGACAATTGCAAGCAGTGAAAAGCATGTGGAATATGTAGAATGAGCAAAATCAGATCTTTCTGTGGTGTCCTTTCTGAGTATCCAAGGAAGTCTCATTCCCCTGCCAAATGCACAGCTCTCCTAAGGCCTGGGCACAAAGAGAACTGCCCGGTCTTCCCAGCTGCCAGCTCCCTTCCAGAATGAATTCCCGAGTCCCAGCTGCTCCCCACTGGAGTGCCACTGAATTCTACAAAATCCTGACCAGCATTGCAAAAGCGAATAAACTGGGACAAGTATTTTAAGACCCTATGGTGTCACAACACTGAAGGCTGGTATGCTAAAGGGAAGAACAGAAATGTCCAAGCTTGTTTCTCTACAAGGTATATTTTACAACAGCCATTACTCATCACAAATAAAATTCCTTTCACCAAAATAGGCATTTCATACAATTTTTCTAATGATACACAGTGCTTATTTTCAGGTTACCTAAAGTCCCAACCCTTCTGCTATCTCAAACTTTGACCACTGTCTGTGAGATGCATCTAGAGTCTAATTAAATGGCAGCTTGGTACAATTATACATTCCTTGGTCCTTTCTTACAGAATCTGAGATGACACCCCGGGATTGCCATGGGAAAAATTGCCATGTCTGTGTGATATCAAATAGTCTGATCAAGTCAGCAAATAAGAAATGTCAATCACTCAGGTTTTGTCGTTGGCACAAGGAAATCAAAACAATGGGGTGATTCAATATCTTTCCCTTTCTTTTCTTTTTTTTTGGTTTGTTTTTAAACATTTATATTTTTTCCACTGCTCTCCTGTTGTGTTGATAGTCATTTTCTGAACAAAAACAAAACACTTTCTACTTGATCTTCTTTGCCATTTTTTGAGAGACTATCACATGTACTTGTCCTGAAACTGTTTTCAGAGCAGAATTTGGCTTTCTCAGTGGGGCTGGTAAACAATGCAGTGGGAATTAGCCCTACATTTTCCACATTGCTTTCCTGCAGTTCAACTTCCATATGAGTTGTTTTAATATGTAACTTACTAGATCTGTCATGATTTGGAGTTAATTTCTCTCTTATTCTAAAGAGCACACTGGATTGCTTAGGGAGAAATGACCAAGGACTGGCAGAGGCTTCCTTATTAGGAAGTCAATGTATCTGCCACTGAAACCCCATATCATGAACCTCAGAAGCCTCCATCGTAGTGGAGGATTTAGTTCTCTCCTCCGCATATTTTTTTTTTTTTGAGATGGAGTTTCGCTCTGTCTCCCAGGCTGGAGTGCAGTGGTGCAATCTCGGCTCACTGCATCCTCCGCCTCCCGGGTATAAGCAATTCTCTGCCTCCGCCTTCCGAGTAGCTGGGATTACAGGAATCCACTACCACGCCCGGCTTTTGTGTGTGTGTGTGTGTGTGTTTTTAGTAGAGACGGGGTTTCACCATCTTGGCCAGGCTGATCTTGAACTCCTGACCTTGTGATCCACCTGCCTCAGCCTCCCAAAGTGTTGGGATTACAGGCGTGAGCCACCACGCCCGTCCTCCTCCACATATTTTTTATGGAATCACTTATTTCTTATTTTAGTTCCACTAGCACAAGTAAGTTTCGATTTGGGAAATGGTGAATATATTACCACAAATGTTTTTGTGGGCCCACAGACTCTATCATAGACTTCTTGTTGTTGTTGTTGTTGTTTTTGTTAATGTCCGATTTAATGATATAAAATTTACCTACGGTATAATTTAACCCTTTTATGAATACGATTCTATGAGTTTTGTGAAACAAATGTAGAGATGTAACTACCACCACAACAAGATATTGAGTATTTATATCACCCCATAAAGTTCCACTTTGCTTCTTTGAAGTCAGTCTCCTCCCACCAACCCCCACTTCCTGGAAACTACTGATCTGTTTTGTGTACCTATAGTTTTGTTTTTTCCAGAATGTTGTATTAATGGAATCATATAAAACATGGCCTTTTGTCTCTCACTGTTTTCACAGCATGATGCTTTTGAGATTCATTTATGTTGTGCATATCAGTACTTGTTTCTTTTTATATCTGAGCAGTATTCCATTACATGGATATACCAAAGTTTGTTTATACATTTACCTATTAATAGAGCATTTGGATTGTTTCTAGTTTGGGGCAATTATGAACAGTGCTGCTATGAACTTTCTCTTAGGAGTACTTCAGTAGACAAGCATTTCCATTCTATGAGTAAATTACCTAGAAGTAGAAATGCTGAGTTGTATGCTATGTTAAAAGAAACTCCCACACACAGTTTTCCAAAGTGGCAGTATCATTTTGCATTTCCACTAGTAATTTATAAGATTTCCAATTGCTTTGCATCCTTGGCAGTATTGTCAGTTTTTGTTATTGTTGTTGTTTGTTTGTTTGTTTTTTATTATAAGCCAGGCATAGCCCCAGTTACTTGGGACGCTGAGGCAGGAGGCTCACTTGAACCCAGGAGTTTGAGGTTGCAGTGAGCTAGATCACACCACTGTACTCCAGCATGGGCAGCAGAGTGAAACTCCATATCTAGAAAATATTTTAAAATAATTAAGTAAAAACTGTAGACATGCTCTTGGGTTTTCAGTGGTATTGCATTGTGCTTTTAGTTTGTATTGCCCTAATGACTAATGATATTGAACATTGACTAATGATATTGAACATTCATGAGCTTCATGAGCGCATTTGCCATCTGTTTCTCTTCCTTAGTAAAGTGTGTAATCAAATCTTTTGATCATTTTTTAATTGAGTTGTTAGTTTTGTTTCATTATTGGAATGTGACAGTTATTTAGATACTTCTCGATATTAATTTTTAAAATCAGATACATGATTTGCAAATATTTTCTCCAAACTCTTGACTAGCATTTTTATTCTCTTACCAGTGTCCTATTATACACTGTCATTTGTAGTGAATTGGGGTTGTTTCTTGCCTTCACCCCTGTCATCTTGGACAGCAGAGTAAGGAGATAGGTGGTGCCATTGGCTTCTCGTCCAATGCATAACACTCTGGCTATAGCTTAAGGTCTATTATAGGTTGAATGTTTTGTGTTTACCCCAAATTTACATGATGAAATCCTAATCCCCAATGAGATGGTATTAAGAGATGGGGCCTTCAGGACATAATTAGGTCATGAGAGCTTGTTCTTGCTCTCTGCTCTCCATTATGTGAGGACACAATGAGAATCTAGACATCTGTAAACCAAGAGGTAGGCCCTCACCAGACACTGGATTTGCCAGCACCTTGATCTTGGACTTCCCAGCCTCCAGAACCATGAGAAATAAATGTTTACTGTTCAAGCCTATGGTACTTTGTTATAGCAGCTCATGCTGACTAAGACAAGGTCAATCTCCTGAGAGAAGAATATTGACCTAAACACTGGATTCTTCACTTCTCTAACTGTAGAGTACACAGAATAATTGGGAAAGTTTGGTTAGTATGCAGATTTCCAAGCTCCACTTCCAGAGATGTTTATTCAGTACCTGTGAAGTGAGACCTAGATTGTTGCAATATTTAATAAGCAGCCAGATTATCCTGATACAGGTGACTCTGGGATGAGACTTTGAGAAATCCTGAATATCTAAAGCCACTCATAATGCTTCATGTGTGGTGTGGTAAAGATGCAAAGTCTATGTCCAGGCCTAAACAAGATGGTGAGGTATAAGTCAGCGCAGGGGATGTTGCCACACAATTAGACAAAAAGAGAAGAATCACCAAGAATGCAGGAATTTTAGGACATTTTTACTCAACATTCAGCCTATTCCCTTATCCATCACTTTGCTATCATAGCTTTCGTGTGTGACATTTTATTTGAATATAAACTGGAGGGGAAAGGTTGTTGACAAATAAATAAATTATGGCACATTAAAAAATATCAATCAGGCTGGTGTGGAGGCTCATGCCTATAATCCAAGAACTTTGGGAGGCCAAGGTGGGAGGATCGCTTGAGGCCAAAAGTTCAAGACCAGCCTGGGTAACATAGCAAGGCCTCATCTCTATTAAAAAAAAAATTAATTCTTAACCTTGATCCTGAATAAGAATATTGTCTCTTTATGTCATACATTACTGGGCTGCCAGCTATGGTGCTGTGATGGATTCTGGTTCATATTTTTAGGTCCACTGTTCTTACAGGAAGTCATCATGACCTTTTTCAACAGGGATGTGTGGAAGGTCTTTGGTCTTACAATAATACTTTTCTAGACAAAAGTAGAACTTGTCCTGCTTATTTTCAAACAAATTCATGAAGGATGTTGGAGTATGCATCATTATTGTTTTTCAGAGAAAAGGAAACACAAACAGTAGCAACAAAACACTCAACTTCTATGTAGGGGCAAAGGGAATTTTTCCCTTCCCCTCTGAAGGTTTGAGTCCTGAAATAAACTGACAAAGAGGAGAAAGGACATACAAGTTTATTAATGTGTAAGTGTGTATGGGAGTCATACAAAATATGATACTAAAAGAAGGGCCAGATGGGTAAAGCTTAAATAGTACATTCTTCATAGAAGGGAGAGAAATAGAGGAATGTAGGCAATTTTGAGGTATAGTAAATGATTTTCAGGGGAAATGAATGAGCCCATAGAACAGACAATAGCCTGGGACAAAATTTCTCTGAGCTCTGGGAGAGGTGACTGACAAATTTCAAGAAGGTGAGAGGTAGAACTTCACTATGAACAAAGGTTGTCTTATCATGTAAGTAAAATCTTCCAGGTAATCTCTTGGACCTTCCCTCAGAAGAATAGAGGAAAAGTCTGCCTGGGCATGGGGGTGACCTTTAGTCTTTTCTCTTCTTTGGTGGCCAATCTTTCCTGGTTATTTGATGAGATTGATAGATAAGGGGTTTTAAGACAATTGAATCTCTTTTGCAAGAAGTTTTCTTCCCACAGATAAAGGAACTCCCAGAGAGAGCCCCTTCATGCACTTTAAGGGTAGAAACAAGGGAAGGTTACAAAATCCTTGGTTCTAAAGGCAGCTTTTAAGGACTTCCAATTTCCTTCACTTCAAAAGTGCTCAGCATGCCACAGCTGATACTTTGGGGTATCATTTTTCTGAGCCCCAACCTCTATAAAATCCAGGCATCCAGATATTTGGACTGTGTAATACCAAACAACCAGCTGATCTGAAGTTTTTCTTGAATTGGACAAACTATTCTGACATTGCATAAGTACAACCAGCATGATTTAAGTTTTATCTGCAGACAGAAACCAATTGGGACTGACCTGATTTTCTATGTTAATTAATCAAATATTGTTGTTCAAACATTTTGGTACCTCTCAGCTAAAAGAATTTAAAAGACCTGTTACTTTAATCCTGTTGTGGAATGTTTTTTAAAACTTACAGCTAATTAACAAATCTTCATGGGCAACTGGAGCACCTCAGGCTCTGGTAAACGTAAGGGATCAATGGTTATTAATCAAAGGTGGTGTAGTTGGAAGACGCCTGGAGTAGGAGGCAAGAGACCTAGGTTCTACTGCTTGCTTGAGCTGAACTGTGCTTCCTTAAGCTTCCATGAGAGTAGATACCTTCTAGAAAAAAAAAAAAATACAGAGAGAGAGAGAAACTAGATACTTAAGGAAACATACATTTGTAAAAAGACTAAAACCAAAGTGATTACAGTCTAAATATAATTCATTCCCAAAACAGGCAAGCAAACAAACAACAAAACAATCCTAACAATGTAGGTGTTTATGTACCTCCCATGTAAAAAGGATCTGAAACCCTGAAGCCACAGGATTCAACCAGGCAAGTAGAGAATTATTTTCTTTATTTTAAAACAGTACTCAAGTCATGCATAATTCATGCTGAAAAATTAAAAAATAAGGAAAAAGAAACTAATCAATGAATAAAATCAATTAAAACTCTACCACTCAGTAAAAACCACTGCTTAGCGTATCAGTGCTATATTCGTCCATAGATCCATATACATACGTGATGCATGTATATTTCAAATGGGATCATGTTGTAGCCGCTGTCCTGAAATCCTGAAATCTGCTTCTTTGAGCTAATGCCGTATTGTGAAGCAACTTGCATGCTAATCAATATGCATCGTCATCACCCATTGTAACGACTACATTATATTCCATTGTAGGCTTGAAAATATTAACAACTGCCGGGCACGGTGGCTCATGCCTGTAATCGCAGCACTTTGGGAGACCGAGGCGGGCAGATCACAAGGTCAGGAGATCAAGACCACCCTGGCGAACACGGTGAAACCCCGTCTCTACTAAAAATACAAAAAATTAGCCGGGCGTGGTGGTGGGCACCTGTAGTCCCAGCTACTCAGGAGGCTGAGGCAGGAGAATGGCGTGAACCTGGGAGACGGAGCTTGCAGTGAGCCGAGATCACACCACTGCACTCCAGCCTGGGAGACAGAGCAAGACTCCATCACAAAAAAAAAAAAAAAGAAAAAGAAAGAAAATATTAACAACTAACAAATCTAGTGCTTCCTCTGTGCCCAGCACTTTTCTAAGCACTATAACAGCATGCCTGTAAGGTAGGTAGTATGATTACTCCTGTTTTACAGACAGGGAAACTGAGTTAAGGAGAAGGTAATTAACTTGCCATCTGGGGTTCAACCCCAAATGGTCCAGGATCAGAGTCCAAGCTCTGAACACCTGGCCATGCTGCTCCTTGCCTCTTCCTTTTGGTTGGATCTTTACGTTATGTCTGATAGTTCATTATTTTAAACAGTGCAGGTTAATTTAAACCTCTATGTCCTCAAAAGAGTGGTGGTGGAGGGTGGAGGTAGTGTCATGCGCGTCCGTGTGAAGAGACCACCAAACAGGCTTTGTGTGAGCAACATGGCTGTTTATTTCACCTGGGTGCAGGCGGGCTGAGTCCGAAAAGAGAGTCAGCAAAGGGAGATAAGGGTGGGGCCGTTTTATAGGATTTGGGTAGGTAAAGGAAAATTACAGTCAAAGGGGGGTTGTTCTCTGGTGGGCAGGAGTGGGGGTCACAAGGTGCTCAGTGGGGGAGCTTTTCGAGCCAGGATGAGCCAGGAAAAGGAATTTCACAAGATAATATCCTCGCTTAAGGCAAGGACCGGCCATTTTCACTTCTTTTGCGGTGGAATGTCATCAGTTAAGGCGAGGCAGGGCATTTGCACTTCTTTTGTGATTCTTCAGTTACTTCAGGCCATCTGGGCGTATATGTGCAAGTCACAGGGATGCGATGGCTTGGCTTGGGCTGGGGCTCAGGCCTGACAGGTAGAAGGGGAAGCATTGATAACAGATGACTTTTTAATAAGAGAGTAAAAGAGAGACATTCTTTTGGGTAAAATCCGATTAGAACGTGTTCATTCTTATGGTAAAAGTGAGAGTTCATAAAATTACTATAGTTACTTAGGGGAGGGGGAATTTTCAGGCATGTGCAGAAGGCATACTTGCAGGACTGTGAGACAGACAGATTCCACTGATTACATAAATCTACATAGAAGAAAATGTTAGTAGCAACTGCGTAGTAGAAAATAGTAACCCTGCTAATGAAAATACAGAGTTAATTTTCTGTAGTCTGAACTTCAACCCATTGTGAAGACAGAATTAGAAGTCCTTGGCAATTAGAGTAGGAACTTGCTGTGAAGGAAGTGAGCATTCATTTGAGACTGGGTGTGGTGGGAAGTAAGCAAAGGATGACTCACAGACAGATCAGTGGACAAGGCGAGGCTGGGCCTGGGAGGAGCGGGGAGATCTGAACGAAGCTAGGCAGGCACTTCTCTGTTCAGACTCGCTAGGCATCACTGGCTCACTCTGGACACGGAATATCTTTACTTATAGCTGCACATCATTATTATTTCATTTTAAAAGTTACACAACTGGCATATTCCCACTGTAGAATAGTTTTAAAGTAGAGATGAATAATAAGAAAGTAAAGTGAAATCCATCCATCACCTTAAACATTCTTAGATACCCATATTAAGAGTTGGCATATATTTTCACATTATTTTCCTACATACTTTTAAAACAAAGATGGGATTTTCACCACTCAACAATAAACATATAATTGCATCATTTTTCATATAATGGGATGCTATGTAGGCATTAGAAATGATAAAAATATGTTATTTGACCAAATAGTAATGGGCATTGTACCTACATAGTCTTAACTAGCCAGTAGCCATTTTTCCTTTGGTTCATGGAATTCGTGAATTCTACAAAGTTAATCTTATCTTGGGGTGATCTCATTGACTTTTAAGTGCTGCTGCAATTAAGTAAGAGTGGGGATGGGGTATGAACTTCAGGAGTAAAACAAAAACAAAAACAAAAACAAAACAAAACGCTTTATTACAGTATCTTTTCCAAACTACTTTGGCTGGCCCAGAGGAGGTCAGGAAACGAGGAGAGCGATTATCATTAAATCTTATTCCTCTCTTTACAGCCATATTAACCTGAAAGAACAAAAATGTAGAATACTTTCCTCATCTTCTCACTTTTTCTCTAACTATCACATAGTAAGGAATCCAGAAGAATAAGGCTACAAAGCTACAGGCAAAACAGTAACAGGAATGGCAAGCGTGTCCTGTTTATGGACTAAAAACACAGAGCATTCCTTGGAAAGCCAACCTTTTGATAGTGAGATTAGAAAGAGGTTTTCTAGGGCAGCACAGGTCCAAATATTAAACACGAGTCAGATCTTATGAAAATCTAAGCAGGTCATAGAACAACCCAATGAGCTTAGAAGAGAGGAGAGCTATAGTTAGAATGCATGGACCTTTGATTATCTTATTTCCATGAGCTCTGATTAGCATAGTACAGAAGACATTAATGCAATCAGCCACAATATTTATTGAGTTTCTACTATGTGCCAGATGGTTTTGTGGGTGGTGGGTATGCAATGCTGAACAAAAGTATCATGGTGACTACCCTCACAGAACTTATAAATTAGCAGCAGGGTGGGGGGTGGGGGATGGTAAACAAGTGAACAGGTAGACAAATAAATCATTCTAAAGAGGGACAAAATTCTAAATAGACATTTTTCCAAATAAGCTATTCAAATGGCTAATCCCCACATGGAAAGATCCTCACTTAGTCATTAGGGAAATACAAATCAAAATCACAATGAGATATTTCATCAAACATACAAGAAGGACTATTATAAAAAAAAAGACAAACAACAACAAATGTTGGTGAGGATATGGAGAAATTAGAACTCTTTTATACTGCTGATGGGATTGTAAAATGGTAGAGCCACTTTGGAAAACAGATTGACAGTTCCTCAAAAGTTTAAACACAGAGTTACCATATTGTTTCCTTATGCAATAAAGAATTTGGGGCAAACCCATAGGGTAAAGTGAAAGAAAGCAAAGGAATAAAAGAATGGCTACTTCGTAGGAGTAGGATCACTCCATAGCAGTGGCATGAGCTGCCCGACTGAGTATACTTATAGTTGTTTCTTGATCATATACTAAACAAAGGGTGGATTATTCATGAGGTTTCTGGGAAAGAGGTGGGCAATTCCTGGAAGTAAGGGCTCCTCCCGTTTTTAGATCATTTAGGGTAACTTCTGGACATCGCCATGGCATTTGTAAACTGTCGTGGTTCTGGTGGAAGTGCCTCTTAGCATGCCAATCCATTATAACTAGTGTATAATGATCAGTGAGGACAACCAGAGTTCACTTACGTTGCCACTTTGCTTTTGGTGGGTTTTGACAACCTTCTTTACTGCAACCTGTTTTATCAGCAAGGTCTTATTGACCTGTATCTTTTGCTGACCTCCTATCTCACCCTGTGACTAAAAATGCCTAACCTACTGGGAATGCAGCGCAGCAGGTCTCAGCCTTATTTTACTCAGCCCCTATTCAAGATGGAGTCGCTCTGGTTTGAACGTCTCTGACAAGATGACCCTGCAATTCCTGTCCTAAAGAAAACAAAAACATACATCCACACAAAAACCTGTACACAAATGTTCATAGCAGCATTATTGATAAAAGACAAGAAGCAGAAACAACCCAAATGCCCAGCAACAGATGAATGGATCAACAAAACGTGAATAAATAAAATATACATACAGTGGAATATTATTCAACCATAAAAAGGATTGAATTATTGATACATGCTACAACATGGATCAACCTTGAAAGGATCATGCTAAGTGAAAGAAATCAGTCACAAAATACCAGAAATTGTATAATCCCATTTATAAGAGATGTCCAAAATAGGCAAATCCATAGAGACAGAAAGTAGGTTAATGGTTGCCAGGGACTGAGGGTATGGGGGAATGGGGCGAGACTGCTAATGGATATGGGGTTTTCTTTGGAGGTGATAAAAATGTTCTAAAGTTGATCATGGTGACAGCTACACATCTTTGTGAATGTACTAACAGCCACTGAATTGTACACTTTAACAGGATCAATTGTACAATTTGTGAGTTATTCCTTAATAAAGCTCTAAAAAACAAAAGGTGATGAAGTGTGTTGAGGAAACAGAAAGAGGCCCTGAGGCACGAAAGCGCCTTGTGTGCTCCAGGAATGAAAGAGGAGGCCCATGTGATCAATGCTCTAGAAGACTTGGAGGGGACAGCGGATCTCGTGCTTAGGCACATGAAGTCAGTAATTATGGCACTTTGGGATTATGTTCAATGGGCAGTGGAAAGTCCTTGAAGGCTGTAACACCCAGCAGTTATGTGACTCAACTTTTATTTTTAATAGCTCTTTGTTCCTGAATTGTTAGGGTAGAATTAGATTGCTGTTATAGCTCCTAAAACCAGATAGAGATCCTTAACTTAAAAATTTGGTGTTAAAATTAGCAAGGGGCTATTTTCTTTTGATTTAGTACACATACTAGGAAAATGAGGATATCAAAATGCTTATTCCTTAATAGCACAAAAGAAGAGCCTTATTATAGTAAATAATGTAAGTTTTTCGTTTTTTTAAACCTGAGCATATTCTGTTGCTTCTATAGGACACAAGTTGAGAATTAAACCATTTATTCATGCTCAGTATCACACTTATATTACACATAGGTTCAGGTTTAATTGCATTGAAGAGAAGGAGGGAGTAGAAGATGTCTAGCAAAAGTCATGGTGGAGTGAGCCAAGGCATTCCTGTATGTCAAATGTGGGATCATCGGTCTATCCGCACAGGGCACAGGGGACTGGGAATTCTTCTGGCTTCTTGGTTGAAAATGTGAAGATGTTATTGGGACTACTGATTGAATTGCACAGATTTGGAGACTAATACTCCCAGATGAAAAGAGATAGGCTTTGCCAACCTCAGGGAGGGCAAGTAAACAGCTCAGGAAAATGAGGAGCAGAACTGTGCTGGAAGGCAGCTGAAGGCAGTGTGCTCAGCCTGGGACAGCAACTCAGAGCCCAGCAGTGGGGAGTGAACAAGCTCCACTGTGGCACCTGCCAGGGGTCCCAAAAATGCCCAGGTTTTTTTTTGTTTTGTTTTGTTTTGTTTTTTTTGTTTTTTTTGTTTTTTTTTTTAATGGAGTTGCACTCCGTTACCTACGCTGGAGTGCAGTAGCACAATCTCGGCTCATTGCAACCTCTGCCTTCTGGGCTCAAGCGATTCTTGTGCCTCAGCCTCCCGAGTAGCTGAGACTACCAGCACATGCCACCACGGCCAGCTAATTCTTGTATTTTTAGTAGAGATGGGGTTTCACCTTGTTGGCCAGTCTGGTCTTGAACTCCTGACCTAAAGTGATCTGCCCACCTCAGCCTCCCAAAATGCTGGGATTACAGGCGTGAGCCACCACGCCCGGCCAGATGCCCAGGTTTTTGTGAACCCTTCCCAAGTTCTTCAACAGCATGAGGCTTGTGAAACTTCCGGAAACAATTTCCCTTCACAGCTCCTGGTAATGACATGAGCAAGACAAGAAACAAAATATAGGAGGAGTGGCACTTAACAATTTTAGTAGAACATTCAGGTACACACATGTGTGCACGTGCACACACACGCAGGCCCCCTGCAAGCACCATGCTAGGGAATTCCAAATATGTTAAAACCTGGTGAAGAGAATCCATGGGGAGGAGAGAAGACTGGCGAGCCTGATTCTTCATAATTTAATTACCATTATCTTTGAATGCATTCCATTGCTTGATTGTATTATAATTTACTTAGTCTTGTAACTATAAACCTTCAGGTTTCTTTCAACTTTTTAGCATGACAATGTTGAAACATGTATCTGTCTGTCTACCTCTCTGCTGGGACTACAATCATGTGTCATATAATCTTTAAAAGAAGTCACCAAATTGCTGTCCAAAAACATTGAAAAACTTTATTTGTCCATCAACAAGTGTATATAAATGTATGCTAACACCCTTGCCATTACTAGGTGTTATAAAATTTAAACTTTTTGGACAACCCATAGTTTAGTATAATATCTCATTGTTGTTGTGATTTTCGTTTTGATTTTTCTTTTTTTCTTTTTGAGACTGGGTCTCGCTTCATCACCCAGGCTGAAGTGCAGTGACACAATCAAAGCTCACCTCAGCCTCGACCTCCCAGGCTCAAGTGATCCTCCCACCTCAGCCTCCTGAGGAGCTGGGACCACAGGAACATGCCACCACACCTAGCTTTTTATAATTTTTTTTTTTTTTTTTTTTGTAGAGACAGCATCTCACTATGTTCTCCCAGACTGGTCTCAAACTCCTGAGCTCAAGTGATCCCCCTGCCTCAGCCTCCCAAGATTTTTGATTCTTAAATTATAAGTCAGAATGAGTTCACTGGCCATTTGTTTTTTTCCCCTCCCTTCCCTTCCAGAAACTTCCTGCTTGCCTGTTTTCTATTGGATTATCCATCTGTTCTTAATGATTTGTGTGAGCTTACTGTCATATCTGTTGCAGTATTTGCTCCAGTCTTTTGGTTTAGAAATAACGTTTTCTGAAATAAAGAAGTTTATATTTTTTATGTAGTTAGATTTATAAATAATTCCCTTTATGGCTTCTGGATTTTATGTCTGGCCTAGAAGGCTGTTTTTTCCACCAAGATTAAAAATACATTCACTCCATAGAATTACCATATGATCCAGCAATTCCACTTTTAGGTACATGCCTTAAAAAATTGAAAACAGGAACTCAAACAGACACTTACACACCAATCTTCATAGCAGCACTGTTCACAATGTGCAAAAGGTAGAAATAATCCAAATGTCCACCAACAGATGAATGGATAAATAAAATGTGCTCTATATACACAATGGCATATTGTTAAGCCTTACAAAGGAAGAGAGTACTGATCATGCTACAATATGGATGAACCTCAAAAACATGCTGAGTGAAAGAAGCCAGACACTTCTGACAAATATTTTACAATTCCACTTGTATGAAGTTCCTTGAATAGGAAAATTTATAGAGACAAAAAGTAGAATAATGGTTGCCTGGAGCTAAGGAGTAGGGGAATGAGGAATTGGTGTTTAATGGGTTCAGAGTTTCTTTTTTTATTTTTATTTTTTTTGAGACAAGAGTCTCGCTCTGTTGCCCAAACTAGAGTACAGTGGCAGGATCTCAGCTCACTGCAACTTCTGCATCCTGGGTTCAAGTGATTCTCATGTCTCAGCCTCCAGAATAGCTGAGATTACAGGTGCATGCCATCACATCTGGCTAATCTTTGTATTTTTAGTAGAGACGGGATTTCGTGTTGACTAGGCTGGTCCTGAACTCTGACTTCAAATGATTTGCCTGCTTTGGTCTCCCAAAGTGCTGGCGTGAACCACTGCGCCCAGCCTGAAAGTTTCTGTTGGATATGATGAAAAAGTTCTGGAGATGAATAGTGTTGAGAACAGATTTAATGCCACTGAATTGTACACTTAAAAACTGTTAAAACTGTAAATTTTATGTTATGCGTATTTTATCACAATAAAACAATGGAATTAATTAAAAAATACAATCACTCAAATTACTTTCTAGGCCTTTATATTTTATTTCCTATATTTAAATCTTCCCATTTCTGCATTTACTATTTTTATTTTCTATCTCTCCTTGACTCAATTAAGGTAACATTTTCTCTTAGGAAAACATTCATTTCATTGAAATTTTAAAATTTATTTGCATGAAATTATGGTGAATAGCAATTAAAAAAATTTTCTCTTTGCTCAATTATCTATTTTCATTCTTAATTCTGCACCTTCCCCATTTGTCTTGATGGAGCTAGCTAGCACCTTGTTTTGTTTTATTACTTTTAAAAAGAGCCAGCTCTTCTGTTTCTTAGTTCTATGGTTTTCCTGTTTTCTAATTTATTGGTTTCTGCTTTTACATTTATTAATTCCTTTCTTCTCTTTTCTTAAGTTAATTTTATGGTTCTTTTTATAAATTCTTGAGCTAAATGTGCAATTAACTAATTAACTAAAATTTTTAGTAAAGTAAGTGTTTAAATTCATAGCTTAAAGGTATAGAACAGCCATATTCCACACATTTTGACATGTATTATTTTTGTTATTATTTTCTAGACATTCTAGTGTTTTAGTTAATATTTTCATTTCAACACAAATGTACTTAAAAGGAGAATTTTCTTTTAAATCTCAGTGTTGGATTTTTTTTCCTCTTTTTATAATTATTTTCTACTTTAATTTACCATGGGTACAGAATAGCCCTGTTTTCTTTTAATATTTGGGAAGCTGTTGAAGTTTACTTTTGTCACAGTGGGTGAAAAACATCCATTGTTTCCAAGAAGGTGTATTCCCTGTTACTGATTAACTCAGTGCACTCACTTTCTCTGCATTATCTGAGTTGAGAAAAGTGAATTAAAGTGTGGTTTCAAATTGATTCTGTTATTTATTTTAGTATCTGATATGGTTTGGCTCTCTGTCTCCACCCAAATCTCATATTGAATTGTAATCTCTAGTGTTGGGGGAGGAAACTGGTGGGAGGTAATTGGATCGGGGGGCAGACCTCCCACCTTACTGTTCTCATGATAGTGAGTGAGTTCTCATGAGATCTGGTTGTTTAAAAGTACGTAGCACTTTCCCGTTGGTTCACTCTCCTGATCCACCATGTGAAGATGTGCCAGCTTCCCCTTTGCCTTCTGCCATGATTGTAAGTCTCCTGAGGCCACCCAGCCATGCTTCCTGTAAAGCCTGCAGAACCATCAGCCAAGAAACTGTTTGAGTCCTTGTTTTCAATTCTTTTGGGTATAGAGCTAGGTATGGAATTGCTGTGTCATGTGGTAATTCTATGTTTAACTTTTTGAGGATCTGAGTTTCATTTTAGTGGTTTTTCTCTTTTCTTTTTTTTCTTTTTTCTTTTTTTTTTTTTGAGGTGGAGTCTTGCTCTATTGCCCAGAGTAGAGTGCAATGGTGCAGTTGCGGCTCACTGCAGCCTCCACCTCCCAGGTTCAAGTGATTCTCGTGCCTCAGCCTCCCGAGTAGCTGGGACTACAGGCACCCGCCACCACGCCCAGCTGATTTTTGTTTTAGTAGACACAGGGTTTCACCATATTGGCCAGACTGGTCTTGAACTTCTGACCTTGTGATCCACCCACCTCAGCCTCCCAAAGTGCTGGGATTACAGGCTTGAGCCACCACGCCCGGCCGTGGTTTTTCTTTTCTCCCATTCTATCACACTATTTCACAATAAGAACAACTAAAATAATCAGATAATGGAGAAGTTTCTCACTATTTAATATCTCTACCTATCACCCCACTGAATGCCTTTAGTTCTACCAGGTATTCAAATTAATACATTTCATTTTATATCATTTATTTTCATTATATAACTCAACGTAGCAGTTTCTAAAGGGCCAGAGATTTATCTTAAGTCAGCAAGCAGGAAAGTGGATGAGGGAAAACACAGGGCCTGGATAACCTTCAAATTGCCTGTGAATAATCAAGAATCAGGGCTGGCTTCATGAGTGTGCAACTTACACCGTCACATAAGGCCCTGTGCTTAGAAGAGCCCTGCACTGAGAAGCGCCCTGTGCTCAGAAGGACTTGGTGCTGGGCTTAATGATCTGCTGTGACTGTTTTGAAAATCTTTTTTTTTTTTTTTTTTTGAGACAGAGTCTCGCTCTGTCGCCCAGGCTGGAGTGCAGTGGCCAGATCTCACTGCAAGCTCCGCCTCCCGGGTTTACGCCATTCTCCTGCCTCAGCCTCGCGAGTAGCTGGGACTACAGGCGCCCGCCACCTCGCCCGACTAGTTTTTTTTTATCTTTTAGTAGAGACGGGGTTTCACCGGGTTAGCCAGGATGGTCTCGATCTCCCGACCTCGTGATCCGCCCGTCTCGGCCTCCCAAAGTGCTGGGATTACAGGCTTGAGCCACCGCGCCCGGCCTGAAAATCTTAATAATTTTTGAACAGGAGGCCTCACATTGTTATTTTGCACTGGGCCTCAAAAATCATGTAAACAACTCTATTAAGAAGTGATGGCATCTATCTATGCCCATCCTGTATACTAAAAAACAAATTGTAAATTCTAAAAACATTCTAAAATGGGAATTAAAAAAAGATATGTCTACCACTCAAGGTGGAAGCGTTCCAAATGTGGGTGGCTACTAAATAGAATGGTAATAGAATAACTCAAGTGTATTTAAAAACACAGATGACAGACCAAAGTCAGGCAGAGTTTTTACAAGTGAATTTACTGTGTCTCCTATTGTTAGCCTGATAAAACAATTCAAAAAGTCATTGCAGGAAACTGAGCTCAAGTAAGAACAAATAGCAAACACATTCCTTCTACTCTCCAAGAAAAAGTGGGGAGGTTTCAGTTCTTATGCCTTCAAGTAGAGCTGAAGGATGCTTCCCCCACCCCCGCCCCTCCACCCGTGCTTGGAAGGGCCTGGTAAAATCAAGAGTAAAATGCAATCCCAAGAGATGAACTATAAAGAAAACATAATACTTTTGCAATAGCCTGCTAGGCTTTTCCATCATGTTTTGATTGCAGGAAAGATCAGGCTTTATGGGCTAAAGGAAAAATAAATGAGTTCGTGATAAGCCTAAATCCTGCCCTCCCCTTTCCAGTATCAGCAGAGAGTAGAGGTTCTGGGTTTTTCCTAAGATCAGAGGGAACAGGTCTTAAATTCAGGGTGGAATCACAACTGGCCAAAAACCTCATCAAGGCCTTCTTATCTGCTCCATCTGCTGGCTCTGAGTAATCTTTAGCAATTGCTCAATGGTGACGTCTTTCAAGAAATCCTGCCAAGAGCACCCTTTCCCTAGCCTTTCCTTAGTTACAACAATCTACAAAAGACCAAGGGTGAATGTTTGGGTGGAAGAGCTGGCCACCTCTGTATTTGTTCCTTGCTACAAGTGGGTATGAGAAGTATCCTAGGAGACAGATTTTCCAGGACAATGATTAGCCAAACAGCCCTATCCAGAGGCCTTCCAATAAACCAGATTAGCTATGATGTGATTATGTAATTATATGGCATGTTTCAAGGAGACACCATAAACTACAATCAACAATTTGGCATCACGCAGCAACTTGGGGTGTAACCTATTTCAGGAAGAGCCAAATTGGATACCAAAAATGGAAGGACTTGCTCTCATAGGAAAGAAGAGTGAAGGGAAGTGTTTGGTGATGGTGAAAAATATAACATATTTGGAATTTTTAATAAAGAGTTTCTTAGAAGCATCTTATAACATCTGTCCACGTCCCTGATTCCCCTTTACAGCTCATGGCCTGAGTTTAAAAAGAAAAAAAACAAAGACTTAGGGTAGAAATAGCAGGGACAGGCTTACCTATCGTCTATGATTTTGTTGAGTTTTGTGGGAGGAAGACTCTCTAATATTGTTTTCATCCACTCTCATTCTCTATGGTGCAAATCCTAGGTTGGCTTTTTGTGGGTTTTTTGTTGTTGTTTTGTTTTAGTTTTTTAAAATGTATAATTGACACATAAAAATGGTTTTCACATAATCCTTCCTGCAACACAAAAGGCCCCAAGGGCACTTACCTAGCTTGCCTTCAGGGGTCAATTAATTCATGATGTGCCGGGTAGTCAGGTATACTCTATGGAGAAAAGCCTGTATCTTTGCATATCTAATTTATTTCCCAAGTTTAAAAAACAGTATTGCTTTTGATCTGACTAGAATGGCTTGAACTGGATTCTGTTGGAAGGTAAAGTGGTATTATAATTGCTTTTTTACTTAACTGTCTACCCCAGTGGAATGTACTCCTTGAGGGCAGGTATTACATGACAGTATGTTGATCATTATGTTCCCAGGGTCCCAGGGCCAGGTATAATGCCTGGCACACAATAAGTGCTTCATAAGTATTTCTTGAGTGGTTGCTGGATGAGTGAAGCAGACAGAGACCCTTTCAAGACCTTTTATAGCTGAGGCGTCTGTGACCAAGTAAGAATAGTGGTTAGAGGCAGAGTTTACAGAACTGGACAACTTGGTCTTGAATCCTGGCTCTGCCTCTTTCTACTGTGGCTAAATTATTTAACCTCTTCATGCCTCAGTTTTACCATCTTTAAACTGGGTATAATAATGAGATCTATCTTATAGTGCTGTGAAGATTAAAGGAGTTGAGATTGGAAACGGTAGGTGCTCAACTGTGTTAGCTTTATTTCTTTAAAAAGTGAACAGATGACCCTTTTCATGTTCTTGCAGCTTTATTCCATGCCCATTGCTCCCCAAAAAATTAATCATTGGGCAAAATATTTTATCATAATAAATTATTATATATCAAATCATCTCCCTTGTAATTGTTCCGTTATACAGGGCAAAAATCCTACAGGAAAAAGTGTCTCCAATCCACACTCAGTATGGCATGCTTACTAAATATACAACTGGCAAAAAAAAGGTGGTGGGGGAAGAGTGGGAGAAAATTTTGGAGCCATTTGAAGCTCTAAGTGACCTAAGCATTTGCATCATCTAATAAAATTTGATGAATCATTTTCAGTTATTAAACATAAAAAGGATTTGCTTATGCATGGCTATGTTTGAGCAGATTTGGTTGATACTTCATACTTTCCATTAATTATAAACTATAAAATGGGAACAAAATGAGAACAGTGAGTTAAGGCTTTTTTTTTTTTCTTTCTTTCTTTTTTTTTTTTTGAGATGGAGTCTTGCTCTGTCGTCCAGGCTGGAGTGCAGTGGCGTGATCTTGGCTCACTACAACCTCTGCCTCCCGGGTTCAAGCAATTCTCCTGCCTCAGCCTCCTGAGTAGCTGGGATTACAGGCACGCGCCATATTACCTGGCTAATTTTTTGTATTTTTAGTAGAGATGGGGTTTCACCACATTGGCCAGGCTGGTCTCGAACTCCTGACCTCAAGTGATCCACCCACCTTGGACTCCCAAAATGCTGGGATTATAGGTGTGAGCCATTGCACCCAGTCAGAGTTAAGGCTTTTTAAAAATAAAATTTCTGACATCTCTACCACTTAAGAAAATGTCTGCCACCATCTTTGTGGAAGGTTTGAAAAATCATAAATATGCCAAGTGGATCTTTATCCATTCCTCCAAGCATTCCTCTTATGCTGCTGGGATGGTTTAACTCTAATTATACTGGAAGTTCAAGTTCAAAAAAAGTTTAAGGGGGAAAGGTGTGGCTGTAAGCTGACTTCTATGAAGCAACCTGGATTAGGATGCCAGTGAAAGAGGGCCTGGGGGTTGGTTGGTGAGTGTGGCTGAAACTTCTCTGATATAAATCTATTCATTTGTGTGCCCTGAGGTGTGGGCACTCCTGGGGGCTCTGAGATGCCAGGCAATGGTCACTCCTGACTTCCAGTCACCAACACCAGCTTGTCCTCGTGGTTAATCACCTATTCCCTTTCTACATATGTCATCAGACTCCTCAAACAGTTCTTAAACAGCAATATAGTATTACCAAATGAGGAAAGAAAAGGAGAAGAAGCAACATACACAAAATGGTCTCAATTGTTTAAAAAACACACATAGGCCAGGTGTGGTGGCTCCCGCCTGTAATCCCAGCACTTTGGAAGGCTGAGGTGAATTGCTTAAGTCCAGGAGTTCAAGACCATTGTGACAGCCTGGGCAACATATCAGGACACCTGTATTTACTAAAAATAAAACAAAACAAACAAAAAACACATACACTGGGGAATGAGATTGGAAGATTGGACACTAAATGTTAGCAAATGTTAGCAGAGTTTACACTGCGCTTTTAATTTGTAGCTGATTTATATTTTTTCCTTTATGCTAGTCTGTATTTTCTAAAATGTTTATAATAGACTCATGCTGCTATAATCATAGAACAAGGAATTAAGGGTTGGATGTGGCTGAGTCGCACCTGTAATCCCAGCACTTTGGGAGGCCGAGGTGGGCAGATCACCTGAGGTCAGGAGTGCAAAATCAGCCTGGCCAACATGGTGAAACCCTATCTCTACTGAAAATACAAAAATCAGTTGGGCATGGTGGTGGGCGCCTGTAATCCCAACCACTCAAGAGACTGAGGCAGGAGAATCGCTTGAACCTGGGAGGCGGGGGTTGCAGTGAGCCAAGATCGTGCCACAGCACTCCAGCCTGGGCAACAGAGTAAGACTCCATCTCAAAAATAAAATAAAATAAAATAAGATCTATTTAGAAAAATATCCATACGACATGGTGAGAACTGGCTGGGCAAGTCCTCCACATGGCCAGTTTGCAGCCCCGTGTAAGGGGCGATATCTTGTGAAAGCTGATTATACAAATTGAGTCATTATTGTCATGCCCAACTAAATCAGCATCAAGGGCCAGGGGGAAAAAGCAGTGAGGGAACATAGCCCCTGCTCCAAGAGTTGAATTTTCTACAAGCCCAGCTGCTGAAGCAACCGGCTGTGACTCCAAGACTGGTTTTACCTACCGCAGTCACTCACTGTATTTGTCCATTTTGTGTTGGTAAAAAGGAATACCTGAGGCCGAGTAATTTATAAAGAAAAGTTTATTGGGCTCATGGTTTTGCAGGCTGCACAAGCATGGCACCAGCATCTGCTTGGCTTCTGGTGAGACCTCAGGAAGCTTTTACTCATGGCAGAAGACAAAGATGGAACACACATGTCACATGGCGAGAGAGAGAGAGAGAGAGAGAGAAGGAGGGCATACTCTAACAACCAGATGTTGCAGGAACTAACTGAGTGAGAACTTGCTCATCACCAAGGGGATGACACCAAGCCATTTATGAGGGATCTGCCCCCTGTGACCCAAATACCTCCCACCAGACCCCACCTTCAACATTGGGGATCACAATTCAACACAAGATTTGGAGGAGACAAACATCCAAACATCCACTCACCAATCAGAGCTTGCCAGCTCCCAAAAGCTTCTCTAGTGCCAATAAGCTCTCTTTCAAAATGATAACATAACATCTCTCTTTCTAATAAAACTCACAACCTTCTCTTTGTTCTTCAGACATACCGAAGACCACCCAGTCTGTGTGTATGCCCCGAACTGCAATCCCTGCTTCCCAAAATAAAATGTTAAATTTAGAGATTCATCTCTATACTTTATTTTGGCTTCGACAATCTGATTGAGAGAAAACTCAGCTGCCTCTCAGACAAACCCAAAAGTATTACCAAATGAGGAAAGAAAAAGATAAAGAATTTCTTTCAAGCTTCTTATAACATCTGTCCATATCACTGATTCCCCTTTACAGCTAATGGACTGAGTTAAAAACAACAACAGAAAAAGACTTGAGGTAGAAATAGCAGGGACAGGCTCACCTGCCGAAAAGTCGTTACATCACACCCTGCTCCTAAGAGTTCTGCCTATTTACTTACTGGTAGTTTCCTGAGAACATGACCCCAGTCCTCCTCCATAGGTAACAATTGGGCTGCGGTTGGAGCTCAGAGCAGAACAAACAGCAACCAGGAAGGAAGCAGTGTGTGTTTCACAGTCCACTGTTGAGCTAATTATTCCCAGAGGCCTACGGGACTACACAGGCTTATACTGACCATCATCAGCAGTCAGTGCCTCCCTTTTTTGAATATTGCTGGTTAACTCTGTAAGTTAAGAAGGGAGAGTATCCATTTCTTCACCTGCTGAACTAGAGCAATTTCCTTTCTTCAAGAAAAGGGAGAAGGTTATGGTTTCATAAAAGCTGCCACTTCTCTTTGGATGGAAGACTAGATTTGCTATAGACATTTTCACCTTGTTATGAATTTGTCTGTTTGCTTTTGCTTTGGGAAATGGTATTTAGTGGACAAAAGGATAGCATATTTTTGAAGTGCCATTGTGGAAAACAATAGTTAAAATATTAATATCTATTGAAGAATCCATCAAAGGGTATACCATTTATACAAACGATAATGCCTTCGGAAAATATGGCTTCAAAGGGATTGTTATTATTTGTTTATAACCTAAGGAAAACCCCTATCTAGCAAGAGGAATTCCAATTACTTCACAGATTTCTTTCTTTCTTTCTTTCTTTCTTTCTTTCTTTCTTTCTTTCTTTCTTTCTTTCTTTCTTTCTTTCTCTCTTTCTTCTTCTTCTTCTTTTCTTTTTTTTTTCTTCTTCTTCTTCTTTTTCTTTTTTTTGTTTTGTTTTGAGACAGGGTCTCTCTGTTCCCCAAGCTGGAGTGCAGTGGCACTATCACAGCTAACTACAGCCTCGACCTCACGGGCTCAAGCAATCCTCCCACCTCAGCCTCCCTAGTAGCTGGGACTACAGGCACACACCACCATGCCTGGCTAAATTTTTTTGTATTTTTTGTAGACTTGGGGTTTCACCATGTTGCCCAGGCTTGTCTCAAGCTCCTGGACTCAAGTGACCTACCGACCTCAGCCTCCCAAAGTGCTGGGATTATAGGTGTGAGTTCCATGCCCGGTCATACTCCATGGATTTCTGATCTGACTTAAGAGCCCTCTTCCCCATCTGCTCCGCTGTGCTCTACCATTATTTCTTGTCTAGGCTTATATCATGTGATCTCCAAGGTCTCCCTTTGACTAAAGCAATTTGTGTATGTGTCTTGATTCCCTACTCAATCAGAAGCTCATCAGGGGCAAGTGACCATACTGTTCCATTTGTCTAAGGTCCACATTGCTTATCTCAGTTCCTGCCACATATTAGTAGCTCAATCAGTTCTTATCAAACAAATGAATCTTAAATATATCCATTGGTCATTTACTCATTCATTCAGTTAGTCACTCAACAGATAATGTTTGAGCACAACTATATGCCAGTCATGTTCAAGGCGCTGAAGATACAAAATTAAACAAATGGGACTGAGATCCCCATCCTTAGGAAACATATCCTATTAAGTTTGACCTGTTATTGTGAAAACCTTTAATTTCCGTGTTTAAGGGTCTAATTGCTGATTCCTAGTAGTTCATCTGAAAGGAGGTGGGAGTATATATTTTTTATGGCCTTTCCTTTTTCCAAGGATGTGTTCAGGATCAGGAAGCAAATAAAGCCTTTAAAGAAAACCTGAGTTCAAAAGTTTGCCCCAGAACATCGTGTGGCTAAAAGTACAGCCCCAGATAGATCCCTCCCTCACTGAGGAGTTGGGGCCCTGTGCATGATCTGAAATGGAGGGGGTGAAACAAAAGGATGTAACTCACCTGTGATTAAAAAAAAAAAAAAAAAAAACACCCTTGAGTCACCCTTTCTCCTCTCCCTCCTCTTCCTAAAGTTAAGAATTTAGGAACTCTGTGGACTTAGAAAATGAGGAGCCAGGATAAAGGTGTCTGTGTGAATTGAATGGTAGCTGGTAATTCCAGAGGTGTTCAGAAGCCTAGATATGACCTAGGAGGAGGGAGACCCACAGTACCTGAGCCCAGTCTGGAGTTGGGAGCAAGAAGAGGCAGGCAACCTCTGGAAAGTGGAAAGTAATCCACTGGGAATTCTCAGAAATTTTAGGATGAGTGCAAGGCTTCCTAGAGCCTGTGTGATTGAGCCCTAAGCTGTTTTATCTAAACATGAAGGGAAAACCTGGACCTGGAAAGCTGGAATGCATGGAGAATTCAGACTATTCTTCAGTCTTAACCTTCTTTTCCACGCTAAGGAAAGCAGTTCATTGGCAGCTCTGTATAGGATGTCAAACGTGTTTATCTGGTGGGTCTTCATGTTCCCTCACTTCCAGAAAACCTAAGAACTTTAAAAGATCTCTAATAGTAGAAGGATCTCATTTTAAAAACTTTTACTCATAGTTGGGAACAATCTTTCCCTATATTAAAAGGAGACAGAACATCAATCTGAGTGTACACAATGCAAAATTCTGAACCAATTCCTGTTTTGTGAAACTGTTTTCTGGATATGTTATATGCGGTGGACTGGTAGGTCCTCGTAGCCCACGGTTTTCTCTGAGGGATCCAAAACTAATCCCAAGAAAAAGCAGAAAGGCTCTCAAGCTTGTGGTTTTGATGCCTCCTTTGCCCATGAAGAAGACACTGTTTTCCATCAACAATCTATTTGCACAAGCCACTTTGTATGTACAAACTGAAAATGAACAACATTGACCAAAACTCTCAGCAGTGGGGGCAATGTGACAAATGGATGATGGCTCTTTCTCTCTCCCAGCCTCATCACCAAACCCCTCCATGTCAACGCTCAAAAAAGTAACTAAAATGAAGGAAACCTAAGGTTTCACAAAAATGACAAATTCAATTTGATTAGCACAAACTGCCGCTTTCCTCAAAGGTATACACTCCTGCACTGTTCTGGCTTTGAAACTGAACTTCGGGAATAAAGGTTCGAAAGGTCATCTTGGTTTTGGGGGGACCCATGTGGCAAATTACCTCTCCTCTATTTCTGTAAAAAGTGAGGATTCAGAGAAAACTTGGAACCCCAAAACTTCCCTCTAAAAATGTAAACTTCTGCTGAAGAGGATGTCATGTTTACAACAATAACAACAACCAAAGCAGGTCATCACGATGACGGGCGGGTTAGTCACATGCCTGTTCACATTCCATCTGCAGCTCAGACTCTAAAACCCTTTGGCTTAACCTCTCCCCTTTGGAGGCTGAAAAGCAAATAGAATAGTGGAGAACATTTAGCTCCAGAGGATTTAGTAATCTTTTCATCCATTTGATTTATAAAACTGATTGGAAGGAATGGAGAAGCTTCTCTTGTTGTTACCATTTAGCTCTTTACCGTGATGCTCTATTTTGCTCCCTTAAAGCTTTTAATGCTCCCAGATAAATCAGAGCTTTCACATCACCCTGCCACTTTCTACAGTCTGAATACTCTGTCCTAATCTAGGATCGAACAAATTTAAAAGATCATTTGCTTTTGAACGGGGTTTGCTGAGTCTTTCTACCCTCCATGGAGATCTTCTGAAAAATTCACAATTCTGGTTCAGCATGAACTTGGGTTTTCCAAAAGTTTCCACTGGACTCCTTAAGGATGAAAAAGGGAAAGTCTTAGAGACAAGACAGAAGACAGGCGCTAAGGCCAGCCAGAGTGAAAAAGATTTCTAGGAGTTAGCAGCCAAATAAAACAACGCCAAACAAAACAAACCCAGGCTGCCCTTTCCTCTGCTCTGCAGGCTCTTATCTGCTGGTAAACTCAGCCTCCTCAGTCTAGAATATGCAGCCCCAGAGTCACTGAGAAGGCTGAGTTTGTGCCTGTCCGTCCCAGGTACCTCTCAGCACCCTGCACAGTCTTTGTTCCAGCACATTCCTCATAGTTTTATAACTATTTGTCCACTTGTGTCTCACCACTAACATCTAGCATCCTCTCCTCTAGTCTGTGTTACTTGTGTATATTCTTAACTAGCACTAGTGTGTTAACTAGTAGATAAATTCTATCAGAATTTAAATTCTTATTCTCATAGGACATGGATTTTCGACCTCAGTTCTTTTGACATTTGAGGCCAGATCATTCTTTAGGTGTGGGCTGTCTTATGTATTGTGGGATGTTTAGCAGCAGCCCTGGCCTCGGCCCACTGGACGCCAGGAGCACCCCCCACCCCCCAAATCACTGCAGTGGAAAATGTTTTCAGGCATTGCCAAATGTCCCCTGTGGAGCAAAATCTGCGCCGTTCCCCCAAACCTCTTGAGAACCACTGCTGCAGAGTAATACGAAAAATATGGGTTGAATGATTTAGTCCACATGGTCTCTAATCACAGGGACTCTCCAAAGCTATCAAAATTGTCCCTTATTTTTATTTTTTAGAAGAAAGCATCAACATTTTACTAATGTAACAACCAGATTCTACTTTAGACACATATTTTAAAATCACATTAAAACCAAAGTTTTTTGTTTGTTTTTGTTTTTGTTTTGTTTTGTTTTAAAGTATCCCTGAATCCCTGAGAGGTAGGTTTACTTAGCAGGGTCTCTGGGGTAGTAGTTAAGAGCATAGAGTGTGGAACCAACTGCTTCAGTTTAAAATCCTGTTCTACCATAAACCACCTGTGTGATCTTGGGGAAGTTACCTAACCTCTCTGTGCACCCTCAGCTATGTAATGATCCAAGTAATCTAAATTGGAATGTAGAATAATAATAATACTGCCTGCTGAATAGGGTTGTTGAGAGGGTTAATATTTGAGTTAATATTTGAAAAGCTCTTAGAACAGTTCCCAGCACAAAGTAAGCAAGATATAAACATTAGCTCCGAGCCAAGAAGTACAGGATTTTCAAAAAGTCTCTAAATTCAAGCATATTTGTTTAGAACTATTTGGATGCCTTATGTTTCTGCTGCCAAAGGGATCAGAGTAGATCTTGCAATATGTACAAAACATCTCTATACTTCCAACATTTTGGAACTGAATTATAAGTTTCCAGTCAGCTCTGTAACCTTCTACTCTTAAGACTTTACCTTCCTTCAGTTGTGACTTCAAGTACTCAATGTAGAAGTAAGAAATACAATGAGTCTCAGAAATAAAATGGGAAATCTCATTGCCTATTGAATGTGCTAGTCAGTGTTTCATACTTAACTACTAGAGGCAAACACAATGGAAACTTGTTGGCTGCCATTTTGATAACACATTCAAGTTGATTTGTGTTCTCTGGGCCATTCATCTCTAGGGAATTTCTCTTTGTTTATTCTTCTTCCCGTTTTGTGTACAAAAACAGAGTTAAAAATATGTCATGCCTTTGTCCTCACTGCGCAGTGGTGTTTAGACTGTCATCTGTGATAATAACAGTATTTGTTGCCATTCTTCAATATTGTATTTTGGAGGTAGCATGGTGCGGGGGTGAGGATATGGCTTTGGGGCTCCATTTCCAGTTTCACAACTAACTAGATATGTCACCTTGGGTGAGACACTTAATTTCTCAATGGCTGTTTCTCCACGTGTATGGTAAAACTGATGTTACTACTATCATCAGAGAGTTTTAGTGAGACTGAAAGGAAAGTTCATCTTCAGAAGTCGGCACAGAGCAAGACTCATGGTTGAGGTTCTGTAGATATTAGCCATTACTATTCCTAATATCTCACAACCACAGTGGAGGTAATACTTTTTCAAGCAGTTTTATGCTTATTGTCTCATTTGACAATGAGAGTATTGTTCAAAACGTAGGAGAAGGTGATTTTAATGAACTGAATATTTACGTCCCTCCCAAATTAACATATTGAAATCCTAACATCTAATGTGATGGTATTAGCAGGTAGGGCCTTTGGGAGGAAATTAGGTCACGAGGGTAGAGTCCTCATGAATGAGACACATGCCCTTATAAAAGAAACCCCAGGAAGCTGTCTCACCCTCTTTCCTCCTGAAGAAGGATCTCACCAGAATCCAATCATGTTGGCACCCTGATCTTGGACTTACAGCCTCCAGAACGATGAGAAATAATTTTTTGTTGTTGTTGTTTAAGAAGCCCGTTCTATAGTATTTTGTTATGGCTGCCTGAACTAAGACAGTGAATTTAGCAGCACATTAAAGAGAAGATGACCAAGGCAAAAAGATGGTGAAAAATTTACCCAAGGTCACCAGTGAATTAGCATCAGTTCAATCTGGAACTGGATCCCCAAGACCCCAAGTCTCATGCACTTTTTTCCACCAGTGCTTCTCAAAAATTAATGTATACTCAGACAATCTGAGAATCCTGTTAAAACACAGATTCTGATTCAGCAAGTTTGGGGGAGGTGCCGAAATTCTGAATTTCTAACAAGCTCTGAGAAGGCGCCAATGCTGCTCGTTCATGGATCCCACTTGGAACAGCGAGGGTCTATGACTGGTTGCATCAACCTCTGGCACTTATGATGCCTTGAAGCTAATCTTTCATCAGAGTTCAAAGAAAAAAAAAAAGTGTGCAAAAAAAAAATCACAAAACACATAATGAGATAACTCCCAAAGGTATCATAATCTCACTACTGTGAAGGGAGTTTATTACCAAAAGACCCATCGAACTTCAAAGTGTCAGTACAAACAGGCAACCCTCAATTTTGCCAAGACCCACAATCAATGAAAAGTTTCTATTCTGTTGCCTGATTGGAGGTCCTGCTGGGAGACACAAAAGTCCCTTCCCTCCTTCCCTTCATTTAGCACCAGGGAGTTCATTACCAATGGGGGCTCCATGCAAAAGAACATTTCTCTATCTTCTGAAAATTGATTGCTCCCTCTCTCTGTACATTTGTTTTTCATTTACACAGATATTTCAGCTATTTTTGATTTGTGGTGTAACCTAGGTAACCTAAATCAGCTAAAATTATCAACTAATTCCAACCTCCAGACCCCAAATGGCAAACCACACCTGAGCTTTGCACAGATCAAGTAGCAGAAAGAATAGCGAGGTTTTTGTGAGGAGGGCTGCCTTCTTTGATCTGATGTGGCTGGGACAGCATGGGAGCCAGTGCAGATGTGTAAGAGAGGCTCAAGTGCCACTTTGGAAGATTCACCACGAAGAGTGCATTCTTCCCTCTTCTGGTTTCTACATAGTGTCCTTTTGAGTGTTCACTTTCAGATTAAGCTGGCCTTTGCATATTAGAGAAGGGGTTGGCAAACTTTGTCTGTAAAGGGCCAGCCAGTAAATATTTTCGGCTTTGAAGGCCACATACACAGTCTCTGTCACAACTACTCAACTCTGCCCTTTGAGCTCAAAAGCAACCACAGACAATATGTAAACAATTGGGCGTGGCTACGTTCCAAATCAACTTTATTCATGGACACTGAAATCCTAATTTCAATTAATTTTCACTTGTCATGAAATATTATTTTCCTTTTGATTTTTTTCACCATTTAAAAATGTGAAAAACACTCTGCTTGCAGGCTGTATAAAACCAGGCGGCAGGCAGGAGGACTTGGCTCACAGGCCATAGTTTGTCTACCTTTATACATATTAGAGTCAAACAAGTACAGCCAAATGCAACATTCTCATAAAACATAATGTTAAAAATCAGATGGAGAATAGACCTCCAGATTTCCTGCGTTTATGATGACAGCTTTACAGGAAACCAAAACTGTGTGCTGGGGACTGTTCTGGGTATTCTGTAAATGCTTTTTTGTGTTTGTCTTTGGTATATAATACATTCTCATTTCCTAGGGCTGTTTAGTTTGTGAATGTGAAACCGTCAACTTCCTGTGTCAACTTCAAGTAGCTAAGTTTTCCTATTTGTTTGAATTCCTTTAGTGGACCCTCATCTTATATTTATTTCTTTTGGCTCCAAAGACTGACCATATTCATAGTAAGAGTTTGGCAATGTGAGTAGTCATTTTCTGCAAAGAAATAGATTCTGACCGAATCATTTCACTGAAACCTCCTAAACCATGAACTTTTATTCTAGAACTAATAAATGTTTGTGGCGAAGTTCTTTAGCCCTTTGGCTTGTACATTTTATGGCTACAAAAAGGTAGTTGGATTTTTTTTTTTTTCATGGAGGAATTTCATGCATAGCCCAGGAACTGTTTTAAGTGTAGAATTTATCTTTGCAACATGCATCTTCAACATGCATGTATGCTTTCTGAGTATGTGCAATTATGCTACTTTTCTGTTAGATGTTCTAAGCTTTTGTATCTTTCTTGTCACATCATATACAGATTCCTTTCAACCATTACCTTACACATGCCCTTTAACTTCAATAGCTTTAGCTGTAGGAATGTCTGCAAAGTCACAAAATTAATTTTCTCCAAACACCACATTCATTTATCCCTCCCCTTAGTGACACGAACTTAAGGCACATGAGCTTTCAGACTTGAGATTCTTTTTTTATGACTTCTGTAAACCATCACCTAATTGTTGATCTGACAGATTGCATACTCAGAGTAAGTTTATTAACCAAAGCATCTTTTTTGATACCATAAAATTAATTTATTTCTGCCCCAAGAGTGTGTTTTGGAAGTGGGTTAGTAAGAAACATCTGAATCATAATCATTTTTGGAACATCCCTTGTACTCCATAAAAATAACATTGTTTCAGAACCACTCCCAATTCTCTGCTCCTTCAGGAGAGAGGATAGTGGAATTGACTAGCACTCAGCTGCTGAATGCTGAAGGAGGCCCACAGACCTGGAAAAGACTTGGCCAGGCCTCTGCCAATGGAAGAAGGGAACATTGGTCGTCTCCTCTTCAGATAATGTGCTTGGGTTTTGCTGTACCTTTGAAAAGACATTGAGACATAAAGGCTTTGTCAGAAGAGGAGGAGGATGTAGGAGGGTGAAGGCTGCAGCCTTGGCCCAGCTGAAGTGCCCCACACAAATTTTCAGATCTCCGACATCTGTGTTTCCTCTGGCCTGACCTTTTCCTAGTCCTTCCCTGGCTAAGGGGTAGCACTCCCAAGAATGCAAGCCTATGTCACAACACCCTGCATGATCAAGGACGTCCCTGGGTGGCCTAACAATAAAAGGACAGCATTCTGGAGGAAAGAACAAAAAATGGACAAGAAGAATGCCAAATAAGCAAATCTGCAATGTCATAAGGGTCAAGCTAGTTAATGTCTGTTTTATTGAAAATTCACAGAACAGAAAAAAATGTAGTTTTAAAACTATAACAACAACAATAAAAGCATATCCACTGGCACATCTTCCTTGTTTTCAGTGATTAATGCTTTGAAGAAAGTTGATTGGAAGAGAAACACAGTCATCTTAAAATACAGACAAGTGCTTTTTTGCTTATAAGCAACTGTAGCTCAGAACTCCTGTCACTTCAGGTTTGTCCTTCAAATTTCCACCCATGGTGGACATATCAAGAAGGAACATCCCATTATTCTCAATTAGCTACCCTCTTGGAGGAGGTAGGTACACATGTGATGCTAAAGTCATTTCTGTTTGACTCAAGATTATTATTGTTATTATTATTATTATTATTATTATTTTGACACAGAGTCTCGCTCTGTCGCCTAGGCTGGAGTGCAGTGGCACAATCTTGGCTTACTGCAACTTCTGCCTCCTGAGTTCAAGTGATTCTCCTGCCGCAGCCTCCCAAGTAGCTGGGATTACAGACATATGCCACCATGAATTTTTAGTAGAGACAGGGTTTGCCATGTTGGCCAGGCTAGTCTCAAACTCCTGGCCTCCTGCTATCTTTCTGTGTCGGCCTTCCAAAGTGCTGGGATTACAGGAGTGAGCCACTGCACCTGGCCAGCTCAAGATTAATTACATGGTATCAGTTGCACCAGATGTACCCTTCTGATCTTTGGATGATGCTTGCGTTAGACTAATGTTAGGTGCACTGCTGTTCCCTGAGCACACCTTCTGATGAAATGCACCCAAACACAAAGTTCCCAGAGCTGTCCCATTGCAGCTTGAGGAACTTTTCATTGCTATGACCAGAGGAGCAGCAAGATTTCTTCTCTAAAGACCGTGCCCAGGAATCATGCGCTTTCCCATTTGCTTTTTTTGTAGTAACAACCCCTTATTCACACAATGTGTCAACTGAAGCAGAAATCAGTGGACAAGTCTGGTCATCTGTCGAAAGTGCACAAAGCCCTTTATTCTAGTGCAGGATTCTCAGCACTATTGACATCTTGGGCTGGAGCATTTTTTGCTGGGGCCGGGGGACTGTCCTGTGTGCTGTAGGATGTTTAGTAGCATCCCTGGCCTTCACCCACTAGATACCAGAAGCACTCTCCGCCCCTGCCCCTGCCATTTATGACAACTGAAATTGTCATGGAACTTTGCCCAATGTCCCCTGGGGGCAAAATTGCTCCTGATTGACCACCACTGCTCTGGTATGAGAGAATTGTGGGGGTACACAGGGCAGCCAATCTTATTTCTTGCAGTTTGGCTCAGTTTGAATCACCAGTCATTCTTTTCCAGACCTTTGAAGTATAGGACAGGCAGTCATGCAAGTTAAACCACCATCCCCATGAAGAAAGTGACCCTCCCTTATATCTAGCTCCTAGCCTGGTGATTAGTTGAATTACATTGTTTTTTGTTTTTTGTTTGTTTGTTTGTTTTTTCCTGTGCATTTTCTCTTTCCACTGTGCACTTAAAGTCTAGAAACTGTTGACTCACTTTTCTTGGTAACCGGGACACCTTCGCTTCAGATTCCCAGTCCTGGCTCAGTTTCAGATGCCAATTTCCATTTCATACGCAAATATCTTAACTCAAGGGTGCCTCCAGAATCTTGCTCACAGTATATGCTTGAAGGAACTTTTCTGTCCTGGGGAAGGTTTATCTCTGTACATTTTCTTCCTCATAGTGTTTCTTCAACTTTCTCTGTGAGCCTAGCTTTTCACAGTCCTTGTTGGCCATCAGTGATCTCCAAGTCTCTGTTGCCGGTCACCACATTCTCACTACTCAGGAAGCCCCCTTCTGGGACCTCAGTCCTGGGCATTGTCTCTTCACAGACAATCACTCATCCACAGTAGAGAGAAGAGGGTAAATCTTGGAATTATTGGCTGACTCTTTGTGGGCATCTAAACCTCCCTAAACAGAATGTCCGCAGCTTTCACTGCATATCCAGAGGGATTTAGTATACACACAAATCTCCAGGCCCTAGCCCATCAGAGGTTAACTGCACTTTGAGATCCTTGGAATAGTGGCTCATACTGTATTAATGATCTTTATGGGAAGGCATTAATTTCATTATTTCAAAAATGCACATTGAGCACTACTGTGTACTAGGTACTGCGCTAAGTATTAGGGATTCAGCATTAGCAGGAGAAGCAGTCCCTACTCTCGTGGAGGTTATAATATTGGAATGAGCTGGCTCAAGGAGACCAGGGTCTGGCACACAACCCTGAATGTGGTCCGTGTCTCCGGTCATTTTAGAAAAATTAAAAAACAACAGCAACAACAAAAAAAACTTGTGCAAGTTTCACAATGGAAGGATCCTTCCATGCATCCATATAGATCCAAAGCATTGCTAAGTTAAAGCAAATATCATGAGAAACATGGAGTCAAAGAAAGCAAACAGACAGAAAGGCACATGAACCTTTTGTATCAGGGAAAACTCATAAAGGACTTTTGGTCTAGGTTTTTGAAAGAGGAGTGTTAAGCTCAAATACTTCTTCAGAAAACTTAAAGAAAACCTGAAGAATTCATCGAAGTACAAATTGAACTAGAGAAACCTTCAATGATGATGTGAGGTGTTTTATCTTGGTTTTACCCCTTCATCTTACAGTGCTAGAAAAGAAAAGCTGCTAGATTTGGGGGAGTGGACAGGTCTCCTCAAACAACCTTGTTCCTTGATCATTTTGATCTCTTAGCCTTTGGTAACTTTATTCTGCATGGAGAATGGCTGTGGGAAAGGACATAGACCATTATTTCTCTTGATTGAGTCAAGTAAACATGCTATTGCAAAATATCAGAAGTTATGAGTCAGAAGTTATGCCAGAGACTATTATATAATAGGTTCCCCTATTTTAAGAAAAAAATATGGTCAAATCCCATTTTAAAAACTAGATTTTGATTTTTTCGCATACTATGCCTTGGGGGATCTGTAGCAAGACACAAAGCCATCATGTCCCACTCATGAACTGTTAAAGAAACTACTGTCCAGGAAAAGAAAATTGAGAGCACGATGATTGTATTTTAGATCAGAGAGACAAGCAATAGACCCAACATGGTTATTTCAGTAAAAACACCTAAGAAATAAGCTGTTTTTATTTCTTACATCACTAGACAAGAGAAGGAAGCTTTTTGACAGGGATATATGGAAATAACACCTTAAAAGACAGATGAGAGAGTTTCGGTTTTGGTGAGAATTATTTGACATACTTCAGAGTAGTCTCATTTTTTTCAAATATTTCCAAAATGTATGCATGCTAATATATTGTAAATATTTTTGAGTCTCCTTATTGGGATAAGAGACATGTTCAGGCACTGAGAAAGCTTAACCTGAGCCCTCTTACCCATCATCAAAGACTCAAAGAGAAGGGAATGGGCACTGGATGACTGAAGAATTGGGATTCTAATGGATAAGAGTCTAACATGATCACCAAAGGTTTGGTTTCTGAACTCCTAATAGAAAAAGCAATTATGATCAGAATTGAGTGAGGGTTCTCTCGGAGGAGTAATGTCAGACCAACCTAATATCTTTAAAAATATAAAGTTATTACATTGGTGGGACAGTGATAGGATAAACTCAGGGAGAAGACAATGAACCCATTGCTTTACAACAGACACGATTCAAAGATTCTCCAACACATTTATGATTTCCTACTGGTTGGTATCTAGGAATATGACAAAATACATAAAATATTATTTTTAGTGAGAGAGATGAAAGGCCCTATATTAAACGACACCAATGTTATTTTAAAGTCTTGTGATTATATATATGGTTCTTGCTATTTTTCTTGGAATGACAGGCAAATTGTTTGAGGGCCCATGAAGCGACAGATAGTAAATAGATTGCAGACAGAAATAAAAATATTATCATGTTAACTTACTATTTATAGGCATTTGGAAATTGCACGAAGCATGCATAACAGAAATTTGACATGGATTATCCCCAGAGCTCTTTCCTGTGACCCATCTGGTGGAAATCATCCCAGATATCCTAGAGGTTAGGTGTTTTTGCTGGGAGGAATAACACTACTGGAGTTAAACAAACCAACTATTTGGACACTCCCAGTCTCCCCACATGCAATTGCCTCAGCAGTGGAAACATGTGGCCAAAGATCAGAGGAACTCATGTGAAGATGCCTCTAAGTGGTTACTATTCTTGGAACAAATTTACCAACAAAACACATGGATCTTCAATTATCTCTGTTTAAATTTAAGGAGAAGTGCCAACACTGAAGGGTAACCTCAAATAGGAGCCCTCTTTTACACTCACATGTGCACATGTACACACACACGATACACACATGATAAATAGCAGGACATAATTTGTTTATTTCTCCAACACTTCTCACTCACCAAACTGTCAGATCCATTACCAAGATGGTTGAAATAAATAAACACAATTGTAATCCTTTGTCACTAGATCACAGAGAAACCATTTCTAGAACCTGAAACCAGACGAGTCCCTGTTAGTGGACAGGGGCATCAAATGGGAGAAATAAAGACTGTTTAAGGCTTGTATTCATTTGAGATGGCACTGGCTCCTGGATCCTTACAATGTGTCTCCCCTCTCCTGAAGGAGAAAATGACTGCTGTGGAGATTAGGATAAAATGCACTTGATTCAGCTTGTTTTTCCTTTGCACCAGAAATTCCATCAAATGCACATGGCCTTGAAAATAGATGCTGGGCTTGGAAAGAAAAAGTAAGTACCTGCAGAGAGACAGAATTCAGAAGCAAGAAGGATCTTCTCTGGGTGGCCACCACTACCAGATTCCATTTTATTTCTAAAATTATGATTTCTGTGTTCATCCATTTGTTCGCATTGGGCTTTCTCATTTTGCATTGTTTTGTTTATTTTGATTTTGTTCTGTAGTCCAATACCAACACACTGAGGAATAGCTTGTAGGCAGTGTTTATGAACAGCTGAAGGCAAGGATCAAGTTAAATAGCACATATACTCCCAGTGAGATTTTCCTCTTTGCACTTTATAATCTTCACATTGCTAAATTCCTTAAACTACAATTGATTCTCTCTACAAGAATTGCCAAGACACTGTCAAAGTCAACTTCAAAAAGCTAGAAACATGACTTTTAAACAAATATATGGTGAGCATGTATCAAAGACATATTTAATTCATTAATGAGGAAACCAGCATGTAGGAGAAGCATAAACAAACACACAAACACACTCAGTGGGAAAAAAGTTAAAATGTGATTGCAAAGATAGATACAAAACTTTTGTGTCCTACACGGCAATAAAACTGTAACCTTTGGGTTTTGGGGGGTTTTTGTTTTGTTTTGTTTTGTTTTGTTTTTTACCAAATAGAAAGGAGCTGCAACTCTACTTTGCAAAAGTCATTTGTAACTTATCAAACTACCAGTTACAATCTACCTTCATAGAGTAGATGCTTCAGATCCTAGTCAGTGATAGATAGGTAAGTCAAACCAAGATACATTTCCCTAGAGAATGAAATATTCTTGGATGGTTTTGGTAGACAGTGCTTCACTATGAGTTGGCAAGGACGTGCAGTCATCCTTCTGCTTATTTCCAAGTATTGTATGACTTTTCTTCACAGAGCCACACAAAGGCATTCTGTCTACAGTTTAGTGGATGGAGTTTTATGGGTCTTGGTCACTGAAATACCCTTGTAACTTCCCTCAAAGTCCTACATCATAAAAAGCTTCAGCAACCAAAGGAAAATGCTAATGTTTCAAAATGGAACTCTTGAAGGATTTGTCTTTCTAAAAACAAGCTTTTGTCATGCACCCAAGGCAAAGGTGGCCCCCTCCTCCACCCAGCACCTCACTTGACTCTAGGGCTGCAATCTGCCGTGGACTGTTGGTCAATGCTCCATTGTGTGCTGAGGTTCTGAGGGGTGTGACTGCCCACAGCTGGCCACAGCTCCTCCATCTACATTTGCTAGCCCATGCTTGCAGCCAGAAAGCCTTTTAGAATGTTGCAACAAACAAAACCAAAAGCGCACAGGCCATCTCAGGCAGAGGAAACCACAGACAGACACACTGTCTTCCACAGGCTCCCAACTCTAGTTGACCCTGTTTGTGTCTAGTATTTTAAGTCTATGACCTTAGCAAAGGTTCAACATGCAGTGCCAACTGAGTAGGCAGAACCAGAAATACAGTTCTTGCCACAGGATTTGGAGGCACAGGAATTCGATTTGAGTTCTGTGTCCACCATGTACACATTATGTAGCTGTACCTGCCCTGAGTCTTGGTTTTTTCATCTGTACAGTGGGAATGATAAGACTTAACTTACTACTCTATAGAATTTGTTTAAGATCAAACAAAAATATGTGTTCAAAGGGCTTGCTGTAGTAAACATAGTTATCCTTATTGTTAAAAGCTACCCCATTCTGGATGCCAACTGTAAAGGGTGCTTTTTGTACATTAACTGGGATCACATAAAGAGCCCCACAGCTGTTGGTTATTAGGAGCATGTATGACAAATACTGTCACTTGCATACAATATCTCTTGATCCCTTTCTTCCATGCTAACATAACCTCAATTCTCTTTGCAGTAGCAGTATGCCCAGCTCTGTTCCCTAGACCTTTTTGTAGCTAGGAGAAGCCATGTGACCTGATTCTGGGCAATGAGACCTAAACAGAAATCTTCCACGAAGCCTTTGCCTCTGTGATAATAATGGCAGCAGCCACTCCAGATGGCCTGCTGCTACCATCACATTGCCTGCAGCAGGGAGGTGCAGGTGAGGCTGCAGCTCTGTGGAGCCAGTGGGACCCCACCCCTTTTGAGTTGGGGCAGGAGCTCCTTGGGTGCTGCAGCAGCCACCCAAACCTTGGCTGCAAACCCAGGCCTCCCACTTCAAGGAGCAGGTGGGAGCCCTGCCCTCCTAGGCACAGCTGCATCTGCCCAAACCACAGCTGCAGACCCAGGCATCCCTGCACTCTTGGGGGCCTGGGAAGGCCCCCGCCCTGCTCTCACAGGCTTGGAAGTGCCCGGTCCCACTGCCTGGTTTCTCCCTGCTGTTGGCACCTGCTCCAATTTTGGATCAAAGTTGGGCCGAGCCCAGGCACCATGAGCAACAGTGGGAGGCAGACAGGTTCCTGGGCAGAAGAGGGTGGGTCCCCAATGAAGCCCCACCTTCAGGCTGGGGAAGACCTGAAGCCTGGGGACCCAGCTTCCAGTCCTGTGGACCAGAGTAGGGGGGTTGTGGTGCTTTTTCCTGGGCCCGCCCATGGCTGCACATGAAGCAATCAGCACACACTTTCCCCTCTGAGGCCCATAAAAGCCCCAGGCACAGACAGGGCAGAGCAGACGAGGGGACTACCATCTGCAGAGAGGACCTATCCTCTCACCCTCTCTGCTAATAGCAGGAGACATCAGGATGACCAGCTGCATAGAGGAGTTACCCACTCTAGGGCCTCCTCTCTGGTAAGAGCTTCAGAGACGTCCAGAGATGATGGGATGAACTCCCTGCAGAAAGGAACTTCCCACTCCAGGGTCTCCCCTCTGCTAAGAGCTGAACACTCAATGGGACACTTTGGCTGTGAAAGGAGCTGCTCCTGCAGGTCTTCTGGGAGCTGTTCTATTGCTTAATAAAGTTCCTCTTCATCTTGTTCACCCTCCACTTATCTGCGTACCTCATTCTTCTTGGTTGCAGGATAAGGACTCAGGACCTACCAAATGGCAGAACTAAAAGAGCTATAACATAAACAGGGCTGAAATGTGCCCCATGCTCACCACGCTGTGGGTGAAGAGAAGGAGAGAAGAGATGCAGCCACTCAGGGAGCCCAGACCCGGGAGCTCCCCGAGCCTGGGCTGTGACTTCCTCTTGGAGGTCCTGTGGTTTCTGGTGTCGCTGAGCTTCTGAACGCCACCACATTCCCTGGTGCCAGCTGGGGAAGCTGCTTGCCATGCACCTGATCAAGCCACAGCCTCGCAGACAGCCAGTGTCTGTTTCAGCACCCTGAGCTGCCTGCCCCACTGCAGCACCCAGCGTGCCTGACTGTGTGCAGTGGCCGGACCCCAGGCTTGCTGATTCACACACCCCCGCCACTCCCCGCCTGGCTCAGCCTTGGCAGGTGTGGAATCCAGGCTGGTAGTGTGAGCCAAGCACAGACTGCCAGGCCAAGTGAGCAGAACAAGCTGAGCAGGCCTGAGCAAAAGTCAGGCAAAGGCACCACCAGCCACAGGGGTTTCTGGCCAGAAAAGCGACACCCCTAAGATCCCATGACAATAAAAGGAGACTGAGCCAGCTGGTGTGGCCTTTCCCTTTTCTCTTCCTATTTTCCTCCTGCTTGAATACAGAAGGGATGCTTGTTACCATGAAAATGAGGGAAAGACTAAGAGAACTGCACAGACATGGACCCAGCCAGAATGGGGCACAGCTTTGATCTGAACATTGACAACTGCCTATCTTCAAAATTCTTGTTACATAAGAAAAAAAAACCTGTAGGTTTAAGTCATTCAAGTTGGGTTTTCAATTATTTGCAGCTGAACACAACACTAAGCATACAATGTACATGAAGCAATAAAAGAGCTGTGTCTATGGAAGTTTGATTAGTCAACTAATGCCACCTTCTCTGTGAAATCCCAGAGACTTTGAGTTCTGGTCTCTGGCTTTTCTTTTTTTCTTTTCTTAAATGTTTTTTGTTTTTGAGACAGGGTCTCACTCTGTCACCCAGGTTGGAGTGCAGTGGTGTGTATGATCACGGCTCATTGCAGCCTCGAATGAGCACGTGATCCTGCACCCTAGGAGCAGGTAATCCTCCCACCTCAGTTTCCCAAGCAGCTGGAACTAGAGGCATGCACCACCACGCCCAGCTAATTTTTTATTGTTTGTAGAGACAGGGTTTCACTACATTGTCCAGGCTGGTCTCAAACTCCTGGGCTCAGGGGGTCCTCCTGCCTCAGCCTCCCAAAACGCTGGGATTACAGGCGTGAGCCACCATGCCTGGCTGGTCTCTGGCTTTTCTTATGGAACCACAACAGCCTCTATAACCTTCTCCCCACCAAAAACTTTAAAAGTTATCTTCTAATGGCCAATTCTTCAAAATTAAGCATGTATTTAGTTCCCAAAACTAAGATTGGCTCTTGACATGAAGCAACTGTTTCTAAGCACATTATCCATTATTTCTATAAATCATATAAATACTGTGGAATTTAAAATATTCTGCCATTCAAACTTAATCGATTTATTACATCAAACATTCATTGGATATTTGCTAAGTGACAGGCTTTTTGGGAAGATAGGAATAAAACAAATGGCATTCACAGTCCAAGGAAAAAGATAAACTTAAAAATAAATAATGTCAAAAAGACTGAAAGGAAAACCACCGAAATATTCTTTGTGGTTATCTGGAATAAGAAGGACCCATGGGTGATTTTAATTTTCTTTTTCTGTAATTATCTTTCTTTTTCTGTTATCACATTACTGTGAGAATTAAATTTATTAACACATATATTGTGTTATGGTTAGTGCTTAGTACAAATTAGCTATTAATAACATATTTATATGCTCAATTTTATTAACACATGCTTTTATTAACACATTCATACAGAAATATCCTTTCATTACTCAGGAGTTTTTCAATGAATGAATGAATATATATTTAAATTAATTTTTTTTAATTTGGTATATATACACAATGGAGTACTATTCAGCCTTAAAAAGGGGGGAATGTTGCCATCTGAAATAATATGGGTGAATTTGGAGGACATTATGCTAAGTGAAATAAACCAGGTACAGAAAGACAAATGTTGCATGAACTCACTTTTATATATGGAATCTAATAAACTGGAACTCAAAAAAGTAGAAAGTGAAATGATGATTCCCTGAGACTCGGGGTGGTGGAGACGAATAGGGAGTTGTTGATCAAAGAGTACGAAGTTTCAGATAGACAGGATAAGTAGGTTTTGAGATTTATTGCACAGTAGGGTGACTAAACAATCACGTGTTTTTCAAAATAACTAAGAGTATATTTCAAACGTTTTACCCGAAAAAAATGATAGATAAGTGAGGTAATTGGTATGTTAGTTAACTTGACTTAATCATTCCATGTTATAAACATATATCAAAACATCACATTGTACCAGGTATGGGGTTTCTTCATGGGGTGATGAAAATATTCTGGAATTAGAAACTGGTAATGATTGAACAACTTTGTGAACCTACTAAAAACTGCTGAATTATATATTTTAACAGCATGAATTTTATGATATGTGAATTATATCTCAATTTAAAAATGGATTCTTAGACTGGTTATCTTTTAAATCATATATTATAGGACTAGAGCCCTATAGCAAAGTCAACTCTGTATTTTACAAAATTGTAAGGGTTCCTTTTTCACCATAGTTCTCACTTAGATGTTAATAGTCCCTTAAATGGAAATGACATCGTATTTATATCCACCATGGTTTTTACTGACCTCTGTCTCGTGAGTTGTGTTCCCTTCCTTTCACAGTGACATTTGGTGAGCATTTTTACAACTTTCTTCTGGAAGTTCAATAAAGGCCAGGAAATATAAAGCCTAAGATACCTGGTGAAAAATGGTCTCCTAAAATATAGTAATTATTTTGTATTTTTGATTTTGAAGTTTTATGGTTTGGGTTTTTTTTTTTGAAAGGGCTAATCCAGCTTCTTTCTTTTTATAGTTATAGGCCCAGAGATTGTAGTGAGGGCAGTAAAACACTCCCACTGCCGGCTGCTGCTGCTGCTGCGAGGCACCTCCCAGGCACAGAGGCAGGTAGAGTAAACAGATTGCCTTATCAAAAGATAAAGCCAGAGGTTTGGCCCAGAGGGAGGCTGAGAAGGGCAGTGTCCGGAAGGTGAGGGTTTGCCCATGATAAACCATATCCTGGGGCCTCTCCCACTCCCCACAAGGGAGGGCCAATTTCATCATGACCACAGCTCCAAAGAATCTTCTTCTATTAGCAAGGCATCTCCAGGGTGAGAGCCGATACTGGAGGCCTGTGCTCCCCTCTGCTGTGTGGTTTTTAGACAACACGTCTTGAGGATCTCAAACATTCAAATACTGGTTTGTCATGTCAAGAAGTTTGCCCCAAGTGCTTTCATTGATGGACAGAGAAGGCATTTACTTCCGGGTTCTTGGGCGGGTAGGGGAGGGAGAGGTTACTTTTCTCTTTGAGCCGTGCGTGGAAAGTTCAATAAGGAATCAGACTCACTTTGCATGAAGGAGTTTGGGGACTCTCTGTCAGGAATTTTTAATTGTCCCAAGCCCTCTGTAAAGCAGGGATGGCCCTTCACCCAGGGTGGGACAGGGCCACACCTACAGTCCAGGAATGGCACATTGTGAGGGACATTTGACTCACTTCATGTAGCAACCTTGTTCTTGAAAAGTTCTGTTTAAATCAAACTGTTCTGGAAGGACTAGCTGCTTAGAAGAATCCAGAACTGTATTCCTTCATAATTGGAAAAACCATGGAGACCCCTATCAATCAGCAATTTGGAAAATTAGAATTATTTTAAGATGTGCTATCACTGAAGTCTGTCTGTCTGTATGGGGAGAACGATGAGGGGGATTGAATATCTTTTTTCCTCAATAAACTTGAAGTTGTGTGAGGTCAAAACACTGAGTCTTCCATCATTTCACCTCCAGTCCCCAGCCTAGTGCCTGGGGTATAGTAGAGGTTCCCAGATATGTGCTAAATGAACGAATACATAAAGATTACATTATTTTCCTTAATAGTCAAAATAACCTTTGAGGTATGTGTCATTATCTGTTTACAGGCGAGGAAGCTTTGGCTGTTGTGAATTAGCTAATTTGCTCAAGATCATCCAGTAGATGAGAACTAAGGATGGGATTAAACTCAAGTCTATGAGTTCTGAATCAATGCAAAAAAATGAGGTGTGGAGAGAAGATACTATGCACCCCACCTCCATAATCCTACCACTCAAAGATAACTAAGTTAACCACCGTTCAACTTTTTTGACATATTGGTATTAATTCACAAAATAGGTTTAAAGTACTTTTTGTCACATAAATTATCTTTTAAGGGTAATAATATAAAGAGATTATGTCGTCACATATTCCTGTATAGCAGTGCTTCCTGAAGTGTGGTCCAAATATCAGCAGCATCACCATCCCCTGGGAACTTGATAGAAATACAAATTCCTAGACCCCATCCTAGATTTACTGAATCAGAAACTCTGAGGGGGTGGGGAGGAACAGCAATCTGTGTTTTATTTAACAAGCTTTCTGGTTTGAGCCCCACTGATGTATAGTATTTTATCATATGCGTCTTAGCTCTGACTACTATAACAAAATACTACAGACTGGGTGGCTTGAACAACAGATATTTATTTCTCACAATTCTGGAGGCTAGGAAGTCCAAAATCAAGGTTCCTGGTGAGGACACTCTCCTGGCTTGCAGATGTTTCTTGCTGTATCTTCCCACCTCATATTACAGAAAGAGGAAGAGAGGGAGATGAGGGCTCCACCCTCATTACATCATCTAAACCTAGTCACCTCCCAAAGGCTCCCACTTCTGAACACTATCACATTGGGGGTTAGGGCTTTAACATATGAATGTGGGGGAAACAAAAACAGGCCACTGAGCCGGCCTTAAACAATATTTTTTTTCTTGTAAAAATTGTGGTCATAAACATCCTTATAACCAAACCTTTGGGCATATCTACAATTATTTCTCTAGGATAGATGTAAGAGATATAATTGCTAGGTCAAAGGGTATGGACAATTGTAAACACCCATGATTTTTTTTGCTACAAGATTACAGGGTCAGTGCAAGGTGGACTGTGGTCTGAAACTAATATCGTCTCACTCCGCAACTTCCTGATGCCTTTGTGCAGGTGACCTCATCAAAGATATGAACATTTCACAGCAGAATTTGGAGCAGGCTGTGGATATCCAGATGCCTGTGCAGGAAACCATTAGGTCATAAGGAAGGTTTTGAGGCTGAAGGAAATGGAGGAGAAAGATAAGATGAAAATCAGAGAGAGCACCCCATAAATAAGCAATAAGCCGAGGAAGTTATAGCAAATTCAGCTCGCTTGAGGATCAACTGTGATTAAATTTAAATGCAAGGAAAACCTAAAGCAAAATTTAAACCCCACAGTGATGAGGAATTTCATATTAGCACTTGCATTAAAATTCCTTACTTCATACAGATAAGGAAATTATTAAAACACAACATTCCAAACATTATAAATGTTTCCAGAGACATTTGAGTCATTTTATAAAAATAGACTTTTTTTATTATTACTAAGAGTGGGTATCAAAAGTTAGAAATGGAAACCAGAAACCCCACTCCAGGGCTGGTGATACATGACAAGGGACTTACATGTTCCTCGAGCAAGTCCCTGTTCAGATGAGGGTCATTGTTTGAGGCTCAAATGACAAAGCAAATGAGAGACAGAACAAAACCAAATTGACAATGAGCTTGTGCCCAGCAGATACTAAGAGCTAGACTGTGCTCTCTCTTAGATATCACTTCTGACCTGTAAAAAGTGCTGTTATCCCACAGAACAAAGTTCTATTCACAACTATGTTGCTTCCAGGTGCATGACCTTGGGCCAGATCACTCTCTTAGCCCCCATGTCCTCATTCATGAAGTGAGAACACAGATATCTGCCCTTGTTTATCTCCCAGGATTATGGTGGGCATGAAATAGTAGCTCTGAAAATGCTTCATAAAGAATGGCATACTGGTAGGTATTGCCATTGTAAAAAGTAGACTTGACAAGGCAGTGCCAAGGCTGAGAGATGGGTTTTAGTCTCGATTGTGCCACTAACTAATTTGTGGCTTTGGGTAAGCAACTAAAGTAGATCCTGGTGGTGCCCCCTACTCACCTTCTCTTTATTGGGCTCCTCCCCCAAATGCTAGGTGCTCACAGCTGTCCCCTTCTCCAGAGAATTGCTTCTGGTCAAAGGGAGTTGCCTTGTTTCCTCCCTACCTCCCTGCAGCCCACAGCTGGGGGGATGCTGAAAGCAGACCCTCCTGCCTCAAGACATGACTCTACAGTGCTTTTTATACACCAGATCTCTCCACGCTGATTACACACTCACAGTTCCAGAGGCTAGGAAGTCCAAAAGCAAGGTTGAAACTAAGCTTAGCCCCCGCCCTTGGCTTGTTCCTTCCCCTGCTCTGCTGGCTTCCTTGCTCCTTTTCTCCTGAGAATATCCGGAGTGTCAACTCAATAATTCTCATGCACCTAAATCCTGATATCAGGGTCTGCTTCTAGAAAACCCAATGTAAGACATTACACTTTCTTAGCTTCCTTCTGCTTATTTCTATGGTTTTGCTTCAGAGCAATTCCTCAATTCAAAGAGTTTGAAAGTTCTGGTCACTATTGTGCTCTGTGATTCCTATACCAGGACAAGCATCATCAGTCTCCTGGTTAAACACTCATTTTTATACCAAATGTTGCTCTTTAAAATTACCTTGGTGCTTCTCATATTACTTGCATCTTGATTAGATTCTACTTTTCATACAAAATGGCCCCAAGAAATGACTGGAAAATGACTCTCTCTCTATAGGTTATGGGGATTCAATCAGGATGGTGGAAGAAATTGTAAAATTATAAGGAAATAAACACAAACCCTCTTGGAATGCCTGGGGGTTTGCATAGCATTTGGCTGAAGGCAGCTGAATTCTCTTAAAAGCTTAGGGCCTAGATACAAAGAAATGTAAAGTAGTTTACCTAAATAACTTGTTTACAAATGTGGTCCTAAAACCAACCTTTGATCAACTGTGGGTGCATAATTGCTCTCTACTGGGGGGTTGGGGGGTGGCAACCAGGTCAATTACCCTCTAGTGGTGTTTACTCAAGACCTTTGTCATTTAATCTATACTGAATAAATGCAAGCTTCACTGGCTGCTACTCTTTACTATATCTTCCTTTGTGTCTGTGAGGGGCCCAGACCCTTAACTGGACTGACAGGCAGAATATCTGTGTCAATGTATGTTATTCATCCATCATTGGGTCAGGGCCTGTGGGACGGACCTCACAATAGGTGAAACACAAGTACAAATGCTCCTTAATTTACAATGGGATTACATCCCAATAAACTCACTGTAAATTGAAAATATTGTAAGTTGATAATGCATTTAATACACTGAACACCATACCTTAGCCCAGGCTACCCTAAACATGTTCAGAACATTTACATTAGCCTACAGTTGAGCAACATCATCTGACACAAAGCCTATTTTATAATCTTTAGAATCTGATATTTACAATAATGTAATATTACAAGAATATCTCATATAATTTATTGAATACAGTACTGAAAGTGAAAACACAATGGTTTTGCACCATTGTAAAGTCAAAAATCATAGGTTCACCATCGTAAGTCAGGGACCATCTATAATCCTTAGCAAATTAACTCAAAAGTCAGTCAGTTTTGTTGAGTCAACCAAGTCATAGCCCTTATGGATTCTTTCCCCAGGAGTGTAAATGAACACCCTGTTCTTTTAGTTTTGTTTATAAAATGCTCTTTCCCCAACCAGACAGTCTTCTATAGCTTGGATGAAATCCCAGAGGGCCATGTCTGTGAGCACAATAGTGTTGTTACTGGAACCTCCCAGGCTGCAGACATGACTACTGTTTCAGTAGGGAGAGTTTCCCATAGTAACCTTCACATGGGACCTGTTGACAGGAGAAGGCAGGAAAATGGTCTAGTCTGTGGCATTTAATAGAAGTCTTCCCATAATTACCTCTCAGTGGCCTATGATAAACACAATAATCATATCTGAAATGTTAGCACATCACATCATACTTCTAAGGAATTGTTAATACCTAGAAAATATAATTCACTAGCAAGTGTTTCTCTGCGCCTTCAAAAATGGACAACATAAGGCTATGAGCTTAGAAGCCTCACTAGATGGCTGTCAGGCAAGTGAATTCCCAAAGTCTCCGAGCTTCCCTGAAGTTTCCCTGGCTGCACAAACATTGGTGCTATACTCTATCCTTAAGCTAAGAAAATACAAAATAGAAGAAAATGGCAAAAAACAATTCTGATTTTTACATTTCTCCTGAACCCCAGAATCATCCCTTTGTTCCCTTCATTCTTCTAACAGATAACTTGAAATAGACCAAATGGGCAAAGAAAGAGATGATTTTAAAAGCAAAGAAAACCCAGTCTTTGCTTTTAAGTTAGTAATAGTTAAGTTAGAGCAATAAGACAAGGCTAAGATGGACATCATTATGCACATTTCTCAGATATAGAAGTGGAGGCTGGAAGAACTTGACTGATTGGTATGGGGTCACCCAGCTGCCCGAGATACAGCTGAGACTCAAACCCAGACATCCCATTTTTGAAAAATACATTTTATTGTGTATATTTAAGGTTTATAACATGATGTTAAGAGATAGATATATACAGCCAAATGTTTACTATAATGAAGCAAATTAACATATCATCATCTCACATAGTTACTTTTTAAATGACAAAAGCAGCTATAATCTACTTATTTAACAAAAATCCTTAGTACAATTTATTAACTATAGTCCTTATAGTTGTACATTAGATCTCTAGCCTTGTTCATCCTACCTAACTGCTATTATTCAGCCATTAAAAAAGAGATCTTGCCATTTGCCACAAGATGTACAGACCTGGAGGACATTTTGCTAAATGAAATAAGCCAGGCACAGAAAAACAAATACTGCATGATCTCACTTATGTGTGGAATCTATAAAAAGCAACAAAGGTGAAATATACAGAGTTAGAGAATAAAACAGTGGTTGGTGAAGGGAGGGAGGAGAGGAAATGGGGAGTTTTAGTTCAATGGATATAAAGTAACAAGACTAGATCTCTGATTCTGGGTCAACCCTCTTTCTACTGACTCTAAGTGACTGTACAGGAGTGAGGTGTATACTGGCTGTATTCTATGGCTATAGAATAAACTAGATAGAAAAGAGAGACAATCAAAGTCACAAGAAAAATCTAGGGATGACGTGGTGGAAGTCTAGAATATGGTTGCTGTGAAGCTATTAAACATCTATATTCGAGGCACCATTTTCTGATCAGTGAGCAAACCAATTCTACCATCCAGGGATTCTATTGTGTATTTCTTTGGGGGAAAAAAAAGAAATGTACTATGTGTTCAACACTGTGCTAAGTGCTGTAAGTAGCTAAAGTATATAAGAGTGTGACCTCAAATAACTTACACTTTTCTTGGAAAGAAGTTTTATAAAACAACTGTAGTTACTAGGAAGAATTCCCACTATAGCCATGCCATCAGCTGCATGATCACATCATTCACAGTAGTATAGAAGACACTTAAGGAAGTTTAGTCCTATTGCAAGGATGGGGGCAAGGAGGGAGCTTGTCAGTTGGCCCAAGTTAAGTAAACTCTTGGAAGAATTTTTAAATTATACGTTACAGATGCTTACCAGGCACATTGTGCCCATGTTATGTGTGCCTGTCAGTGAATACATGCTGAGCTTTTTTCCTGAAGAAATAGGAGCTTCTTGCCTGTTACATCTGTTCAAGAAAATGATCTAAGTTAAAGCAGGCAACCCAAAGTGAAATATCTGAATAATTGGTGAAAGCAGCTCTAGGGAGGATCAGCTATAGAGGTCTGTATCTGTGCTGTAAGATGTCTGGTTTATGAAGTAACCAGAGGGAATGGATCAACTCCTCCACTCCATTCCACCAACTGAATATTCTACGAGCAATTGTTCTACCAGGTCCTCCATGAAATGGCATCTAAGGACATATTTTTTGCCAAGACATCAGTACATTGGATTTCATTCCTTAGGAATTTATGCCCCAAGATTTTTATTTGAAATGCTTCTGTTATTATTTAGACTTAGTTCTGGGGGAAAATAAAAAGAATACAGGAATAGATACTGGCAGACTAGCACTGACATTGTCTGGAACTTTTTGTGAAGTTTCCTCAGGCCTCTCCCAAGCATCTCTGTGCAAAACTCACTTTTCTTTTCCTATTGTATCTCCCTCCCTCACTTCTTTAGGTGATAAATAAATGCAGTGAGTGGTTAATAAATATTACCTAAGATGAGTTGGGTCATGGTTCCCATAACCATCACCATAGCTTGCTGATTCCTGCCCCGGAACTTGTTACTGCTCATTCTGACCCAAACAGAATGCCAGTGTCTTCCTCTAGCTTACTCCAAATCCCACTCACTATAAGAGCCCAGTCCCAGGCTCATCTTTCAGAAGCATCATGAGACCTAGAGCTAGACAGAAGGGTCTAGACTGTAGAGGATCCCTGGTTCACTACATATGAAGTGGGGCCCTGGTATTTATTAAATATTTTCCAGGTGATTCTGATGACCAGCCAGAGTTGGTAATGACTAGTTTAGCTTTTCCTCGGTGGTTCTCAGTGTGTGATGAGCCATCACCTTCACTGGGAACTTGTTAGAGATGGAAAATTTCAGGTCTCCCCCTTAGACCTACTGAATCAGAAACTATAGAAGTGGGAACCAGCAATCTGAGTATTCGCAAGTCCCAGGGGGTTCAAGTCTGTGAACTACTGGTTCATTTCCAAGGTGCCGTCTCTCTAGCCATAGGGGAGTCTATGTTTTAAATGTTCCACAGACATTTGTGATGCCAGCTCAGTCTGGGGAAGCACTTAGCGAAGAAAGCCAAGACCCAGGAAGTTACATGGCATGGCCAAGTTCATAGTCATGTAGTGACCTAACCAAGGTCTAGACAGTTCTAACTGACTCCTGATTCTCAGTTAGAACTCAGGCCTAGTCTGTGCTTTCAGCCTGCGAGGCGTCCAGCTTCTGAGAGCTCTTCCATCTCTAAACTCTCATTAATATTTACTATGCTCTTTATCACTCCTTTGAACTCCAAACCAAATTCTGCCTTGCCTTTCTCATTAACTTTTCTTAAGATTCAAGCTGGGGCAGGGTGTGGCCTCCTAGTACAAGGCATGCTGTCAATATTTGTCTTCTATGAGCTCTTTGGGCAAAGCAGCTATCCCAACTCCCACTTTCCCACCCCTGCTCCTGTCCTTATCATAGCAGTGAGCAGTCTGTTTGCCTATCTCTCCCCCTCTAGTTGAGAACAGAAGGCTTAATATTAACAGAATGAATTGAATACACCTGTCTATCAGTCGGCTTTAATTATAATTAAATAGTGTTATCAGTACTGCTTTACTTTTTATGGCTGAATAATTTTCTATTGTATGGATAGACCATATTTTGTTTATCCATTCATCCACTGATGAATATTTGGGTTGTTTCTACGTCTTGGCTATGGCGAATGGTGCTACTATGCACATGCATGTACAAGTATTTGTTTCTGTCCCTACTTTCAATTCTTTTGGTAGCCTACACAATTTTAAACATAGGGTGGATACATGTTTTGGTGGGTGATAAGGGACAGTAGGCACCTATTTCACCAGAGGGGTGGCCCCCAATGGACAATGCAGTGTCATGCTTACCTTCACAAACATAGTCACATATTTTGTCCTCTTTTGGGGTCTCACATCATTATTCTTTTGTAAAAACCCAAATAGCTATAGTGGAGAAGTTGCGGGGACTCTAACTCAAAGGTGGGGACCCAGAGCAGCTTTCAATTTACATGAGTGACTCATTCCTGATGAAGGACTTCCACAAAACTAGCACAGTGTCAAGGGAAGGGTTTTTTGCTTCCTCTACTTAATTATAACTTCCAGTTTTTTAGGAAGGAGAAAAAGATTATTATTAGTGTGAAAAAGCCCCAGATATTAGACAGCAGCTCAGAAAATATGTTCTGAGAATAGTTTTCATGACTGAGAAAATGAATTTCCATTTAACATGACTGTTAACTGAAGAATTCCAGTCTTAGGCCCATGTACCCAGCTGTGGTAAATAAAAATTTCCCTAGTTTTGGGGTGTGTAAAGAAAACACGGCTTATCTCCAGTGGCTACCAAAAGGAAACAAACACAAAAAGAAATGGAAGCTGTGAAATGCTAACATCTCTTCAGAGACTTGGAGCCATTTCCAGAAGCCTGGGCTTCTCTTTGTAGTCTGGTTGCTATGGCTCTGTCTTCGTTACTGCAAAATACTGTCTGATATACTCTGGTAAGTGGTTACATGAAAGAGTCGATAACCACAGAGGTGCTGGCAGATCCCTATCTTTCAGGTTCTCCTCTCAGCCTGAAGCTTTCTGACAAAATCTTTCCTCCCAGCTTCTTATTGCTTCTGGAGCTCCCAGTAATTAAAGAGACACAGGAAGAAATCAAAGAAAATGCCACTCAGAAGGAATCAAAGAAAATAACACTCAGAACACATCAGCCAGTTCTCTGCTGAAGCTGTCAGGGGTTGTGTGTGGCAGGAATACCAAGCTGAAGGTGGGCTGAATTTTGATTTAAAAGAAGTTTAGACCTTGCAAATATTCTGTCTGGATAGCACACATTGTGGGTTAAGATGTGTGAGAGTCTCCAGTCTTCGATGCAAGTTGAGCTCATTATGATCGATGTGAATCTGCATGTTAAAAGGAGACTCGTTGCTGTGGGCAGTAATGCAGGGAGCTTCTTGAAATTGCCTTTGCGAAAATTATATCAGTGAGAAAAGTTTTAACAGTGAGCTGAGCTAACCCACCCCACATTTTGCCTTTCTCTTAATTACTCCTGGGCTTTTGGACCAAGCTGATTTTGAGAGACATTTAGGCTATAGTTTAAATGATGAAAAGCCTCCCATAAAACTGAATCGCTTTTGTAACGCTAATGGGAGGCCATCAGGCTGCAGGGAGGAGAGGAGCCTGAGTTCTGCTAAGACGCAAACATGAACCATAGACAACCATTATTCCAGAGGTTATAAGATATGCAATTTCCCCAATTACTCCTGCAAATAACATCACTATTGTAGAACTTAAGATTGGCCTTTTGAGATATCTTTTCAGGCTTTTTGTATGTCTGACACCCATGGCTCCACCTGGACCCTCCAACCCTGCTCCTGTGGTCCCACCCAGAAGCGATTCAGCACACAGGAGAACAGCTGCAACTGGCTATGATTTCATCTCTGCTCCAACCAACCAGCTGCAAGCCTAGCCACCCCCACTCCTTCCCCCAAAGTTGCCTTTGAGGAGCCCCTAACTTGTGAGCTTTGGAGAATGATTGGAGTACTGACTCCATCTCCCATGTGGTATGGCCAGCCTGTCTATTAAACTCTTTGCTACAATACCATGGTCTTTCTTTGTGCAGGGGCAGGAAAGAACCCCTTGGGCCATTACATCCTAAGAAAACATTAAGAGTATCGTGGCTAACCACTGTCTTCTCTCTGAAGCCTCTTCTCGTCTATGAATGGATCTGTGACCATTTCTGCTTTGGCCTCCTTCTGAAACCGCCTTTGCAAACATCATGACAGTGAGATGAGTCTAGCATGGCTGACTCCATCTTGCTTCTAGCCTCACAATCTGGCTATTCTTGCTCATTCCTGGGCATAGGCCAAGCTAACCATGGGAGGAATTTAGTTTACAGTTTAACTTTGAAGCAAGGATGATAATAGTCCCTCCCAGACCCCCTCCTTGTTCAGGGACTAAAACTACTTTTGTAAAACTAATACAGGGCCACAAGATTAGGATTATGGGAGAGGCCTGAATTCTGCTGAGATATAGGTATAAACGATAACCAGCCATTGTTCCCTAACTTGCTATTTTATTTTTATTTTTTAAAGAGACAGGGTCTCACTATATTGCTCAGGCTGGCCTTGAACTGCTGAGCTCAAGAGATTCTCACACCACAGCCTCCCAAAGTGTTGGAATTACAGATGCAAGCCACCATGCCCAGCCTCCTAGCTTGCTTTTCTGTAATCCCTTACTACTCAGGAGTCATGTGGCAGAAATTACAAGATTTGTGACTTCCCCAATTGCTCCTGTAGATAACATCACTGTTGTAGAATCTAAGATTGGTCTTTTGAGATGGTTTTCAGATTTTTGTATTCTGACAACCAACTGACTCTACCCCAACCCATGACTCATGACTCAATCAGTCCTGTGGCCCCCACCCAGAGGCTGAGTCAGCAGATAAGGATTGTTTTCCACACCCCTACAATCTCTTTCCTAACCAATCTGCATGCCCAATCCTTAGCCCCCTGCCTGCCAAACTATCCTTGAAAAACCCTACCTTCCAAGCTTTTGGGGAAGCTAATTTGAGTACTAAACTCTTGTTCTTCCACTTAGCTGGCCCTGTGATTATTAAAGTCTTTCTCTACTGCAATACCACTCTCTCAGTGAATTGGTTTTATCTGTGCAGTAGGCCAGAAGAACCCATCAGGTGATTGTACTTTCCTTCTTTCCCAGTGAAAAAGGGGTTCCTCATCCAGTCCTTGGGCCCCCAAGAAGCTTCCCTCTTTTTGTAAATCAGTTTTATTGTAGTATAATTTATGTACAGTAAATGGTATCCATTTAAAGTATACAATTTGCTGAGTTTTGACATCCGTGAAACCACTGCCATGATCAAGATACAATATTTCCATCACCTCCAAAAGTTTCCTTGTGCCTCTTTGCTGTTCATTCCTTTCCCTCTGCTTCTAACCTTAGGTAACCACTGATCTCCTTTCTGTCACTATAAGTTAGTTCACATTTTCTAGAATTTCATGTAAGTGTACTTATGTAGTACGTACTCTTTTATGTCTGGCTTTTTTACACAGCATAATGATTTTACAAGTCATCCATTTTGTGGGTAGTGGCAGTTGATTGTGCCTTTTCATTACTGAGTTGTATTCCATTGTATGGATGCACCAGTTTTTGTTTAAGCATTTTCATGATGGTCTAGTTGTTTCTAGTTTGTGACTATTGTTTCTCCTCTATCTTTAATTGCTTTCCCTCTTCTGCCTCTACCCCTTAATACAGAGATATGCTCAAGTCTCTTTCATTTAAAAAAATACTTTCTTGACCCAGCAACTTTAGGTGCTCAGTCTCAGGACAGTTTGGGATTTTCTAGTGTATTCTGGGGATTTCTAGGCATAAATTCTGAATAAACCTGGCAGGTAAATTCAAGTGGTCTGTTGCAGTCATGGGACAAGATTATCTTTCCAGATATAGTCTATCTAATCTGGACATTTCTCAGAGCTGGCCCACAGTCTCTGGAAGTGGCTGCCTCAGACTGGCATCCCCCTGGGTTATTTTTCTTCCTCTTTCTGGACCGAATAACCATTCTGTGCCCCAGTTTATCCCCTGGAAATCAGGAAGGATCTTTACTTATAATTATTTAAAATTATAACTAAGTTAAAATTAGTGAACCAGGTAAAAATCAAAGAATATTGTCATGGATGGTTTATTACTCCATTCTCACACTGCTATAAAGAAGTAGCTGAGACTGACTAATTTATAAAGGAAAGAGGTTTAATTGACTCACAGTTACACATGACTGAGGAGGCCTCAGGAAACTTACAATCATGATGGAAGGTGAAGGAGAAGCAAGTAACTCTTCACAAGGCAGCAGAAGAGAGAGAAAAACTTAGGGGAAACTGCCATTTATAAAACCATCAGATCTCCTGAGAACTCACTATCATGAGAACAGTGTCAGGCCTCTGAGCCCAAGCCAAGCCATTGCATCCCCTGTGACTTGCACGTCCGCCCACCCAGATGGCCTGAAGTAACTGAAGAATCACAAAGGAAGTGCAAATGCCCTGCCCTGCCTTAACTGATGACATTCCACCACAAAAGAAGTGAAAATGGCCGGTCCCTGACTTGAGTGATGACATTACCTTGTGAAAGTCCTTTTCCTGGCTCATCTTGGCTCAAAAAGCTCCCCCACTGAGCACCTTTTGACCTCCACTCCTGCCCACCAGAGGACAACCCCGTTTGACTGTAATTTTCCTTTACCTACCCAAATCCTATAAAACAGCCCCACCCTTATCTCCCTTCGCTGATTCCTTTTTCGGACTCAGCCCACCTGCCCCCAGGTGAAATAAACAGCCATGTTGCTCACACAAAGCCTGTTTGGTGGTCTTTTCACACAGACGCGCATGACAAACAGCATGGGGGAAAATGCCGCCATGATCCCATCATTTACCAGGTCCCTCCTCAACAAGTAGGAATTATCAGGATTATAATTTGAGATGAGATTTGGGTGGGGTCACAGTCAAACCATATCATTCCACCCCTGGACCCTCTCAAATCTCATGTTCTCATATTTCAAAACAGAATCAGACCTTCCCAACAGTCCCCCAAAGTCTTATATCACTCCAGCATTAATCCAAAAGTCCAAGTCTAAGGTCTCACCTGAGACAATGCAAGTTCCTTCCTCCTAGGAGACTGTAAAATCAAAAGTAAGTTAGTTACTTCCTAGATGCAATGGGGGTATAGGCATTGGATAAATGCTCCCGTTCCAAATGGAAGAAATTGGCCAAAACAAAGGGTCTACAGGCCCCATGCAAGTCTGAAACCCAGTGGGGCAGTCACTTTTTTTTTTTTTTTTTTTTTTTTGGAGATGGAGTTTTGCTCTTGTTGCCCAGGTGGAGTGCAATGGCACAATCTCGGCTCACCACAACCTCTGCCTCCTGGCTTCAAGCGATTCTCCTGCCTCAGCCTCCCGAATAGCTGGGATTACAGGCATGCACCACCAAGCCCAGCCAATGTTCTAATTTTTTTTAGTAGAGACAGGGTTTCTCCATGTTGGTCAGGTTAGTCTCAAACTCCTGACCTCAGGTGATCCACCCACCTTGGCCTCCAAAAGTACTGGGATTACAGGTGTGAGCCACTGCACATGGCCAGGGCAGTCAAATCCTAAAGCTCCAAAATGATCTCCTTTGATTCCGTGATGATGATGATGATGATGATGATGATGATGATGATCACTAATCAAGGAGTCTTCCTCTTTGTTGTGTCTCTGTGGTAGAATAAAGGCCCCCCAAAATGACCATATCTTAATCTCTGAAACCTGTGAATATGTTGCTTTACCTGAGAAATTGGACTTCACAGATGTGGTTAAGGTTCTTGAGATGGGAACATTATCCTGGATTACCTTGGCAGTGGGCCTGATGTACCACAAGGATCCTTATAAAAAGTGGGGATTGAAAGATGTTATGCTTTGCAGATGGAGGAAGGGGCCACAAACCAAGGAATGCCAGCAGCCTTTAGAAACTGAAAAGGGCAAGGAAATGGATTATCTCCTAGAGCCTCCAGAAGGAACCAGACCTGCTGACACTTTTATTTTAGCCTAGTGAAAGCCATTTCAGGTTTGACCTCCAGAACCATAAGATAACAAATGTATTCTGTTGTAAGCCACTAAGTATGTGGTAATTTGTTATGGCAAAAAGAGGAAACTGAGTCTCTAAGTCAAAGCCAGTGCAATTGGCTAGGATTCCAATTTCTGAATCCTTGGTCACAACTACTATGAGTTCCCAGAGGAGATACAAAGAGAGGACACTCCAAGCAAATCAACGATGTTTTTACTAACTACAACCATGGTCCCATGTTTGTAGGTGGACACTGTGGCTTTTGGTGAGCTTTGGTGAGCCTTTTAACTGTGGGCTGAGTAACCTTGAAAATGAGGGTATAAAGCAATCTGTGGAAAACTGGCCTTTCAAGGGTCCTGCTTTGCCTATAGTTTTGACTTTTTATTTTCACCTGCTGAGAATTAGGTAATTCAAATAGAGACACTTGGGCGACAAATGGTGTTTGACTGCGCTCCCCCAAAGTCAAGCCTTAGAGTAATTTAATATATTGCTGCCACTTTACTCTGAATAGTATTCCTGGGTAGAAAGTCTTTTGGGGCCCTAGATTACTATTAATGTATCTTAACCCTTGTGTTGACAACATTTACTTGGATATAATTCATGGATGGATCATGGATGCTCTCCAGAGAAAATGCTAAACACAAACAGGATTGTATTGGTTTCCATATACTTAATTTCTTGCTGACCTAATCAATATGGGTTGAATATAGACCGATGATATACAGTTTGAAGTGTATTTTTTGATATTTTTCAAGAACCCATGTGCCAAATATAAGCATTTAGAAAAACTCTTAGCAAATGGAATGTAGAGTACCACATGCTTAGTATGCAGCAAGCTGACAGCCACACTAGCATGGTCATTTATTGCTTACTGAATTTACTCAGATCATCTTTGAGTCCAATGCCATGCACACAGTAGGTTCTTCATCAATAGTTGTCCAAGTAAATTTAAACTTAAAATTTAAAAAATAAATTTAAAAAATATACATGACTCCATTATATTTTGGGTTTATACATGGGGAAACTGCAAAATAAGCATAACTAAATACCTGAATTTCCAGGCACTCTGCAGATCAGAAGGCCCATGTCCATTTGATCAAAGTCCGGGGGATACACAATGGTAAGTGCAAGATGTATCAATTCACCAGTGAAACTCCAGATGGCTTTCCTTCCCACTTCATCATGTCACATCAATATGGTAGCTTGTGAGTTGCTTGATATATTCACAGTTGACATCCTATAGTCTTCAGCTCTAGTAATTTAAATTATTGTACTTTATTTTGACTACTCAGAATTGTCTCCTGAATTAAATCAACAAACACAAGCATATTTATACACACACACACATATATATGAAAGTATGAGTTGGCCGGGCACGGTGGCTCACGCCTGTAATCCCAGCACTTTGGGAGGCCAAGGCGGGCGGATCATGAGGTCAGGAGATTGAGACCATCCTGGCAAACACGGTGAAACCCCGTCTCTACTAAAAATACAAAAAAAAAAATTAGCCGGGCGTGGTGGCGGGTGCCTGTAGTCCCAGGTACTCGGAAGGCTGAGGCAGGAGAATGGCGTGAACGTGAACCCGGGAGGCGGAGCTTGCAGTGAGCCCAGATCGCGCCACTGCACTCCAGCCTGGGTGACAGAGCGAGACTCCATCTCAAAACAACAACAACAAAAAGTATGAGTTTACAATGTAGTTGGAAAATTAAAATATAGGCAGAAAAATATTACAGAGTAAAATATAATGTCAAGTGAGTAAAACAGATAATGTAGTTATAAAATAAAGATAATATTTTTAAAGGTCAAATTACAATGATTTGGCCACAAGCCTTTTAAAAATACATATTGAGCTTTAATTCATATGCCATACAATTCACTTAAAGTTGCAATTCAATAATTTTTAGTGTATTCAGAGGGTTGTGCAACCATCACCACTATCAATTTTCAAATAGTTCATCAACCTTAAAAGAAACCTTCTACTCATTAGCAGTCACTCCCATTTTCTCTTGACCCTTCACTCCCACTCCAGCCCATCACAAATCTACTTTCAAGTTCTATAGATTTTCCTGTTCTGGGCATTTCATAGTAATAGGATCATATGACATGTGGGGATTTGTGTCTGACATCTTTTCCTTAGCATAATGTTTTCAAGGTCCATCCATATTATAGGATGTATCAAACCTTCATTCCATTTTTCTTTATTTTTTCTTTGAGATGGAGTCTCACTCTGTTGCCCAGGCTAGAGTGCAGCGGCATGAATTTGGCTCACTGCAACCTCCGCCTCCCGGGTTCAAGCAATTCTCCTGCCTCAGCCTCCTGAGTAGCTAGGATTACAGGTGCATGCCACCACGCACAGCTAATTTTTTGTATTTTTAGTAGAGATGGGGTTTCACCGTGTTAGCCAGGATGGTGTTGATCTCCTGACCTCGTGATCAACCCAGCTCGGCCTCCCAAAGTGCTGGGATTACAGGTGTGAGCCACCGAGCCCAGCTCTGTTTTTTGCCCTAATATTATCTCATTGTATAAATAGACCACGTTTTGTTTATCCATTCATCAGTTGTCAGACATTTGGGATGTTTTTACTTTTTGGCTATTGTGAATAATGCTATTAATATTTGTGTACAGGTTTTTGTGTGGACATATGTTTTCATTTTGCTAGTGTGTATCTAGGAGTGGAATTGTTGAGTCACATGGTAACTCTATGTTTAACATTTTGAGGAACTGCCAGATTGTTTTTCCAAAGCAGTTGTATTATTTTACATTTCAACTAACAGCATAGGAGGGTTCCAATTTTCCACATTTTTGTCAACACTTGTTATTGTCAGTCTTTTTATGATAGTCACCCTAGTATAAGTAAAGTGGTATCTCAGTATGGTTGGTCATGAACTTTTTGATAGGTCCAGGGGTGCAGGAAAAGGATTTAATGGAGGAAAATATCAAGAACAAAGGCATAGAGGTAGAAACTCCCTGCCTGCTCCCAGCATGTTAATTTCACCTGTTGAAGGCAAGTCATTTTGGTTTGCACAGAAAATGTGTGTCGGAAAATAGTGGAGAATGAAACTGGAAAACTCCCTCAGAGGCAAAACTGCATATATATAAATGCAGGGTGCTGCAGGCTGGGTTACTGTATGCAGGAAACAGTAGAGACCTTGAAGGGTGTTCTTTAATAAAAATCTTGCTTTAGGAAAATTAATTTGGATATGCAGAACTTTGAGGACAGGAGAGAGAGAGACAGATGCTGGATGCATTGCATTGGGGTACTGGTTTTGCACAAGGGATGACAAATGGAAACCAAGGAAACCCTTGGAGTTCCAGCTGGGACTCTGGGAGAATTCTGGTGTCCTAAGACAAAGAAGTCAAGAAGAACAGCTGTTTCGTGGGGTGGATAAAAGACAGAGCAATTTTCATATTAGAAACTTCAAGTCTGAGGGTGTTTTTGACAGCAGGAGGCCTGGAACTTGGAGAACGGTATCGGTCAGAACAGAGGTTGACTGCCTGCTTTAGTAAGGTCCATGAGCTAGAGAATAGTTTTCACATTGTCAAGTGGTTGGGGAAAAAAATCCAAAGAATAATATATTGTGACAAGTGAAAATTACATGAAATTGGAATTTTAGTGTTCATAAAGTTTATTGGAACACAGCCATGTCCATTCATTGACGTATGGTCTTTGGCTGATTTCATGCTGCAATAGGAGAGTTGAGTGGTTGCAATAGACTGCATGGCCTGCAAAGCCTGACAAATTTACTCTCTGGTCTTTTACAGAGAGAGTTTGTTGGCCCCTGGATTAGAGACAAACTTTGGAGGTACAGCCTCCCAATTGTGATTCTTAAACCTGAAAGAGTGAGAGTGATCCAAATTAACAGTGTATAGAAAAAAGGAGCCAGGGCCAGTCCTTGGGGCTGCTTACGTTTGGGGACCAGAGAGAGGTAAAAGAATCAGTGAAGATAGTAAATAAGTTGAAATAAACCTCAATTTAGTTAAACATGTCAATTCCCAGACTATTTTATTGCTTGGTACTTAAAACACACTCCCAAGAGGAAGATTAATTAATAAAGCTGCAACGTGGGATAGCTATCCAGCTGGAAGCAGCACAGGCCCCTAACAAGGTTTGTTTTTGGCAAATTCCTACCTCCAGTCTTCTTTTCTCCCACAATAAGGTGAAGCATCCCATTCCTGCCTTATCCCCGGAAGGCCCGGCTTCCAGACATTTGTATCAGAAAGAGGTATGAGGCAGAATGTTCCACTAGGTAAACTGTTGATAAAAGATCAAGTGCAATTCCTGCCCTAGGATTTGGACTTGAATAAGGGGACTCTCAAGACACTGAGGAATGACTCTCAATTCTGGAAAGTGTAGGCACTTGGAAAGGGGCAGAGAGTTGTGTGAGAATATGGAGGAGGATGATTCTTGGACGGTCCCTCCGATCAGGCCAGTTGTATGTGCTACGTATGTAGGGGTTGGACCCACACCGTTGTCCAGTGATCTTGGATAAGTTACTTAAATGTTCTCTTTTGGTAACTTATCTGGAATTAAGGAATAAATTCTAAGCAACTTTTAAATAAGAAGCATAAAAGCATTTGAGTCTTCAGATTTGCTTAATTGATCACTGCAGACTGGCTGTGTCAATAACAATGACGTTTAGAGGAAAAGGTGAAATTAGTTTCTTTTTCTTTTCTTGGACTTAGCTCCAGGAGTAGGGAACAGGAAGCCATTCCCAGAAGTTGCTTTCCCCTCCCACCCCCGAGTACGCGGCAGGGCCAACAGATGTGGCTGAATGCCCAGGCCCAGGGCCATGAGTACTAACCTATGCCCTGGAAAGCAGGAAACACATTGTCTTCATGTACTCTGCAATTTGGGAGCAAACACCAGCAGCTCTTGCAGGGGGCCTTTGTGGGCCCAAATTCAGTGGACTGCCTGCTCTCTCTCACCACTGCTCCACCTTTCGTTTGTCTGAACGTGGGGAAAACGAAAACAAACACACACACACACACACACACACACTCCAAGCACTTTTACTTTTCCTCACTCAACAACAATGCAGAAAACTTCTGTGATCAAATATGTGTGGGGGAGTGGGTGCGGGAGGGGATGGGGGTGGGGAGGCATTTCTGTACACATCAAGGAGCAGATACCAGCTGCATGTCCTCTAATTCAGTTCTGACACTCTCTACCCAGAGAGTGTCAGATCCCACACGTTGAGGACTCAGTCCGCAAGACTGCCTCCACCCCCACTTACGATACCAATTAAAAGCTGCAGGTTATTTTTCCTGTGCTTCTGACCGACTGACTATAATCAGGTTGCCCACAATCCCCCTTTCTTGGGTTCAATTAATTTGCTGGAGTTGCTCACAGAACTCAGAAAAACACTTACATTTACTCATGTATTATAAAAGACATTACAAAGGATACAGATGAAGAGATGTCTAGGGCACGGTATGAGGGAAGGGGTGCAGAGCTTTGATATCCCCCCTGGGCACCACCCTCCAGGAACCTCTACATGGTCAGCTATCTGGAAGCTCTCTGAATCCTGTCTTTTTTGGGTTTTTCTAGAAGCTTTATTACTTAGGCATGATTGATCAAACCATTGGCCATTGGTGATACACTCAACATCTCCTCTCCCTTCCCTGGAGATTGGGAATGGTGCTAAAAGTTAGTCTTTCTGGGTGACAAACCCCCATCCTGAAGCTGCCTAGGGGCTGCCTGCTATCAGTCAACTCATTAGGGTACAAAAAGACAACGTTTTAGAATTTCTAAGGAATTTAGGATTTGTATGCCAGGAAACAGGGTCAAAGACCAAATAGATACCACAATATCACAATTTGCTTGTTTTTTGTTTCAGCTTGGGATCAGCCTTATTTTTAATACGCAGATGCTCTCCTACACAGGAGCTCCTTTCTTATTAGGGACCTTTGAGCTTCCTTTTCAGATCCCCCTAATGCCATGGAATTGTAGCTGGAACATCCACTCCACTTCCTACTGACTGGCTCCTGACATTTCTCAGTCCCCAAATATCTCACCTTCTCCCAAAAGCCTGAATTTTTGTTTTCTTCACTCAATTTCTGTTTATAATGGCGTTTGTCAGATTTTCATATATCAACATCCTTCTTAATGAGAACATTTTAAGCATTCACATTCTAATATAGATCCACTCAATCAGATTGCTTTCCACTTAGCTGAAACAATCGTATAGAGAAAAGGAAGTTTCTACTGCAGGAGACAGAAGACAAGATGATTCTAGAACATGAAATATTGGTAATGGCTCATCAGGATGGGGTGCTTGTGGGAGTGATAGGAAAGCCTGGGAGCCCTGGGAAACCTGATAATCCCAAAAGAAAGGCAAAAGAACATGGCAAAGGAGCATAGGAAAGGAACTTGTTGACCCACACCTGTGCTGCACTATCTGTAAGAGTAGTTCTGCGACAGCACCATGCATAGGAAACTCCTTTAATCCACTTCTTCACCTGCTCCTCCTCCCCTTGTTTTCTTATTTTCCCTCTGCCTCAGTAGAGTGAGTCAAAGTGGAGTCCTTTGAAATGTACTTTGGCCCTAGAGTCCTATAGATTCGTGTTCACATTTTGAACAAGTTACTAAATCACTCTGAACCCTAGTTTGTACATCTACAAAACGGGGGATCTACCCTGATGGGGTGCTGTGAGAATTAAGTGGAATAATACACGTAAAGGCATCTGCACAAGTTATTTTCTTCTCTGAAAGCACTGACTGGAGCTGCTCAGGAAGTACCAACTGGTGCCAGTTCCCCCATGAAGTATGTGTGTGATAAATTATCCTGCATATCTATATGCACACACCCATACTCACTTAGCTTATCCAAAAAACTAGAAGAAGCATAGAGGAAAAACATTAGCAGACTTTGCTTGGGGGAAATCAGACCTTGGATTCCCCTGCCCCCCACCCCCAACCTCACCAAATTAGTATATCCTCAGGTTTCATCTAAGTGTGCACCCATGGCAAATCTACTGTTTACTGGTAGTTAATGGAAATAATGCCTCAATACCCATCCAATATGGGGCCACCAAAACTTTCATAATACAATGCGGTTGCTGACCTGGAAATGATCTCAGCAAGCATCTGGTCTGCTAACCATCAAACCCTCCCACTTCCTTCTATGTATAGGAAAATGGAGGCACAGAGAATTTAAGTGCTTATAGAAGGTAATAGTTGAGAAAAAACTAGGACTAGAACTGAAGGCACCTTGACTCATGATCCAAACTATCTTTCTACCACTCCTGGTTGAGTTCATGAATGTAAAAAGAGACTTTGTTTAAAAAAAAAAAAAATTAAATATATAACACCTTGCAAGATGTTAACCACCATTACTTATTGTTCTAATTATAAATTATCCATCCTTCTAGATGCTTCTGCAGGGATCTTGGCAAGTCATTTCTGATCCTGTCCTATGAAATAATCTCTCAGAGACTCAAGGAAGCTCCAGAGGCTACATCTGGAGAGATATAAGGGGGAAACTAAGCAAAGAGGAGGCAGTGGAACGTAATTTTGCAGGCAGAAATTTAAAAATATATATTTAGTGCAAACTCTACTTCTGTGTGATTTTCTGTTTGTTTTAAACCAAGAAAAAACATCATATTCTTGATTGCAAGGAATTTTTTAACAGAATAAGAGGCCATGAATTCCCATGAGCCACCCTGCCTAACAAAGCCAGGAAACCCCCTGGGTTAAAGGATGCAAGTTAAAGATTACAGGTCAAAACATTTTAAAAGCAGTGACAATGCAAACTTTATATAACAAATGACAAAGATATATAACTATATAGTAATAAAGAAATAGCTATATAAAAAGAGCTAGGTAGATGATGGATAAATGGATGGGAAAGAAGGAAGGAAAGAGGGGAGGAAGGAGGGAGGGAAGGAAGAAAGGAAAGAAGGTAAGGAAGAAAAAGGCTTAAATGCTGTAGTTGATCTCTGGTGGCAAGCAATTTTAGTTTTCTAACTTTTGCTTCTCTGCATTTTACAAATTCTCGTACTTTCTTAAACAACAACAAGAATAACACCCACCCTAATCATCAATGTTATTTACTAAAAGGGTTGACAATGACAAAAACAAACCCCTTGAAATTTCCAGTTCTCCTTTCCAGTAAATCTGCTTTCGCTTGGGCCCCTCCGCATTCCTCATCCACATCAAGGATTCAAGAAATTCCACTCAATTGAAGTCCAGATCACATCTAAGACTGATCGTTCCACATTTAAACCTTTCTCTGATCCCTTCAGTGACTTTGCCTTGCTTGCGAGAAAATGACAACCGACTCACTGTTTCATTTTCCCTTCCATTCAGCCACAGCAATCCAGGGCCCTATTCCGTCGTTTGCTTTTCATCGATAGTGCTTCCAATTCACCCATGTGAAAACATCTTTGCAATTACAGCCTTCACTCAGTGTCCCCAGGTTAACTTCAGGACCCTGATTGAAGAATCTGAAACCACTTGACAAACTAATTTGAATTGCAAACAGCTACCAACACAAATCCAAACCGTTTCTTTTAGCTCTGGGAAACTAGCTGTTTTGATGTGTTAATCATTTAGCTAGCAAGATAACTTAGTTCATCGTTTTATCTACGAATTACTTAACAAAATTCCTTTTAGTACTCTTAAGGCTAAAATACTGTTTGTGATATATGTCTCAGCTACTACAAATGTCATGAAATAAAAATAAGCTTTGAATCCAAAGATTGTGAAAACAGGAAAATAAAGGTTTTAGTGATACTGGGATCTAGTTTATTTTAAAATCCAGATCTAAGAAGGCTACTTACGCTGGGAAAAATGTGTTACCCAGCATGTTCTGGAAAATTCCTTTTAGGGCCTTGGAAACATTTAGGTGGGATTGTAGGAATCTCTGAGAAGTATGAACTGTATTTTTTTAAACTTCTCTAGAGTTTATGACATTTGTGTTTAATTTTGTTTGGTTTCAGAGAGCGAAACATCAGCTATTTAAAATTTTTAAACATGTCTTTTTATCTCTGATATGTGCTAGGAACTGTGCTGTTATTACAGGGCAATTAACATTGAGTAAGACTTGGCACAGTGAATGGCACATTGTAGAGAGAAAATAAATATTCAATTAATGAATCACAGAAATCTGATATTATTCATGTACAACTGAAAGTGTTTCCTAGCCGTATTTAGTAGTAAGATTTTAAGATTTATGTACCAGGTTCCTGGAGGCCTAATGAGCCACATATATTCCTTGTAGAGAGTATTCTAACTACAGCCTTTGCTCTATCTGTGAGAAGAGCTCTTAATGTTATAATGACAATATAAACAATAATATCATCTGACATTTATCAAATGCTTACTTCTTGCAAGATGTTTCCCACTTATTATTTCACTTCATCCTCACCATCAGTATTTTTGTTGTTGTTACAGATGAGGAAACTGTGGAACAGGTAGGTTAAGTGACTTCCCGGCACCCAGAGCTAGCAAGTATTGAGGGCAGGAACTAAAACCAGGATTCAGATTTCGCAGCCAGGCCTCTAAGCTACTTTGTCTCTATTGTGTTTTTCTTATGACAATGCAAGGGAGTTTGATTTGAAAGGCAAATGTCCTGTGTGTCCCACTAGTCTGCAGCGCCCTGTCTTTCTCCTATCACACGCTGCTCTCAATTGCTTAACTACGTGCAAATGTCTGCTTTATCCACTAGACAAGGCCGTGCAGGCCTTGTATCTGTCGCTTCTTCTCTATATGCCACCCCTACCACTGGACCTGACACATTGAAGATGCTCAGCGTATATTTATGAATTTGTTTAAAAATCCATTAAATGGGAAAAACAATACCATGTGCTATTGTACTGTCTCTCTCATTGGGTTGTGAGCGTCAAGGAGAAAAATATCCATAATCCATATAGTAACATTTATTGAGGGTGGGCTCTGTGCCAATTATCATGTGGCCTGCTTTACACATTAGCCTCAATTTAGACTTTTTGAGTATATGATTTAGATGACAAATCATGAAATCAGTGTCATGTGGAAAAGAACCCAGAGTCTCAAGCAGCCTGGGGACTGGTTGACCAGAAATGTGGCCATTATAGTAATGCAAGGAACGGAAGATACGACCTAAGGAAGAATGTGGAGAGAAGGGGGCTCATTCAAGCAATAATTCTGGAAGAATTTGGTGAATCCATTGAAAAGGGGAAGAGGAAAGTAACATTACTTCAAGGTCTCTAGAGGGACACCTGGGTTAATGGTGGGCCATTTTCCTGAGAAGTTTACAAATAGGGTGAGAGGAGGGAGTTTGGGGATGGTGGGCACAGGCTGGCAGATGAGGAGCTTGGGAGGTGTGTCTCTGGGAGTGATTTTCCACTGAAGAGGTGGAATGGCCAGAGGGCTGGGGATTAAGGGCACATAGGCTATAGTTTTAAAATTCTCCATCCCCAAACAGCACATATGTCAGAAAGTAAAAGGGCATGTCTATTAAATCTTAGGATTTCCTTTGGGATTTATTTTATTTTATTTTATTTTATTGAGACAGAGTCTCGCTCTGTCACCCAGGCTCGAGTGCAGTGGTGCAATCTCGGCTCAATGCAACCCCTGCCTCCCAGGTTCAAGTGATTCTCCTGCCTCAGCCGGAGTAGCCGGAGTAGCTGGGGTTACAGGTGTGAGCCACCATGCCTGGCTAATGTTTTGTATTTTTAGTAGAGACAGGGTTTTGCCACGTTGGCCAGGCTGGTCTCAAACTCCTGACGTCAGGTGATCTGCCTGTCTCGCCTCACAAAGTGCTGGGATTACAGGCGTGAGCCACTGCTCCCAGGCCCTTTGAGTTTTAACTCTCAATGACGCTAGGTAGGAAGCCAAACTAGATGCTAGAAGTCAGTGTACTTTTACCAATTTTTGTTCAGAATGAGCTGCTTTCCATTCGCTCACCCAAGCCACGCAAAAGCCTTCCCTGGCTTTGCCTGGCAAGTTTATGCAACTGCTTGAAAACATCCACTCTCCCAGATTTAAATAAAATTTCTCTCCCTGAGGGAAGGTAGAATTTTAACATCCTGAGGCTTGCCTGCTGGCTACTGTGTCCCTAGTAGGAGAAAGCTCCTTTGTTGCTGGGTTATGCTAGCTTGTAATTTGGACTTAAATTTAAAATTACAGTGTAGGTTGCAGCTGCAGCCTGGGGCTTTGTGCAAAGTCTGCTGCTTGGCCCTTTCCTCCATGACATCATCGCCTTTCTAATTACAGACAGCTTCGCTTTTACTTAAGAGAAGTGACACAACAGAACAATGGGTACTGGCATCAGTGAGGCCTTAGTGTGAAGAAATCAACAGCTAGCCTTGGGTGAGCAGACTTCCTTATCCCACTGGAAACTCACAGGAAAAAAAAAGGTGTCCTTGTAGTTTAAAGGCAAAAAGTAGTTTTGACCGTCTCTGTGTATCATGGTACATTCTGGCTTCCACTGGGGCAGAAACTTCCCTGAACTTTGCAAGGGCAGACAGCTGCTTTTCATTATGAAGAATACATCCCTGATGAAGGTGATAATGTTTCCAGTGGAGCCTGTTCTGAACATCCTTCTGCATTGAACTTGTGAACCCTTCCGCTTCCTGTTCTCAGAGGAAGTCTGCCCTCTGAAATGCTCTTATATTTCTCCTTTCTTTACCCAAACTTTTAGTTGACTGTGGAGAATTTCCAGAGTTTACATTCTGGTCTCCACCTATCCTGCCCTCTCGGCAACCTGGAATGAGAGCGTAGGGAAAATCCACTAGTTTCCATGGTTTTTATATGAATTGTTAAAGCATACTTCCACACAGAATAATGAGAGTTAGTTTAGGAAATATTTGCTTCTCCATTCTGACTTGAAAATCTATTATTCACCCAACAAGGATTTCAAATTATATCAATAGGAAAGCGAAGGAGATGTTTGAGATTAAATAAACACTTTGGCGTTACGTGTTAGGCAACTGGACTCTGGTACCATTGTGTAAGGCTTTTGGGAAGACAGCAATTCGATTTTGTAGTTTAGTCATAACAATATTGAAAATTTAAGTTAATTCTTCTAAAGTTTAGCATAGACATGACTATCTCCCTAGGATTTCTTTCTCTTACACTTTTTTGTCAGATCCCCTGAATCACTGATCCCATATGCAGTGGTTTTAAAACATAGTTGTGTATTAATCTGTTCTCGCATTGCTATAAGGAACTACCTGAGACTGGGTAATTTATGAAGAAAAGAGGTTTAATTGACTCACAGTTCCACAGGCTGTACAGGAAGCATGGCTGGGGAGGCCTCAGGAAACTTACAAACATGGCAGCAGGTGAAGGATTCATGTGTACGGAGAAGAAGGGAGAGAGTGAAGGGGAAAGTGCTACACACTTTTAAGCAACCAGATCTTGTGAGAACTCACTATCACGAGAGCAGCAAGGAGGAAGTCTGCCCCCATGATCTAATCACCTCCCACCAGGCCCCTCCTCCAACATTGAAGATTGCAATTTGACATGAAATTTGGGCGGGGACACAGAGCCAAACCATATTAGGTTGCAAATTCTGTGACAATTTTTCCATCAATAATGGTATCTGTGTCCTGTCCTCTTGAATCAGGTGGGCTTGTGACAGTTTTAAACAATAGAGGAGACAGAAGTGATGTTATGTAAATTCTGAGGCTAGGTAATAAAAAGCTCTGAAGGTCTGTCTTGTTAATTGGGAACATTTGCTCTGAGAGACCTAAGCTACCATGTAAGAAGTCCAATTACCCTGAGATCACCATGTTGGAAGAACACATGTATAACATATGCCAATGTTCCAGTAGAGTTCCAGTAGACAGTCCAGTAGACAGTCCCACAATGTTCCAGTAGACAGTCCCAGTAGACAGTTTCAGTAAACAGCAGACAGTTCCAGTAGACAGTAGACAGTTCCAGTAGACAGCCTCTTCAGCCATGGTGACCCAGGTGTCATATATGTGGATAAAGAACCCATTACAGAAATAGATTCTCTGGCTCCAGCTATTTCAGCCTCCAGCCATTTGAGTTACTGCTGGTCATTTGGATTATCCCAACTGAGACCCAAGATATCATGAAGGAGAAAAGAGCCATCCTTGCTCTGCTGTTTTTGGATCCCCGACCACATAATAATTTTTTTCATGCCCCTACTTATTGGGATATATAACCAACAAATCACATTTTTCTTCATTCTTTTGTCCTTTTTATTTGCATGTTTATTCTCTTGTTTTGGTAGAACATTTCCATCAGTGTTTTTCTGAGAAAGAATATATGAGAGGTAAATTTTTATGTATTTTTCTGTCTGATAATGTTATTATTTTAACCACTCATTTGGTTGATACTTTGGCTGGATATAGAATTATTTGAACATTTTAAGGCATTGTCCCTTTCACTTGTAGCATCCTATGTCTCTATTAAGAAGTACAAGGTAATCTGATTTCCAATCCATTATATGTTATCTTCACACTTCCACCCCTCCTACAGGAAGCTTTATGCATTTTTTCAAAAAAAAATTTCTGGTGGTATGAAATTTCACAATGCCCTGATGTCACTCAGGTCTTATCTATCTGTTTATCTACCTATGTATCTACTTACTATCTACTATCTATTATCTATTTTTGCTAGGCTCTCAGTGAGTTTTAGTCTGGAGACCCTTCTGTTTTAGAACATATTAATATATTATTTTATGAGTTTTTTCCTCTGCTTTCCCCATTCCCTATTTCTAGAGCTTTTATTTATTAGATAGTGGACTTGCCAGACAGATTTTTTTTCTTTCTTTTTTTCTTTTTTTGTAAACTGGGTCACACTCTGTCACCCGGGCTGATGTAATCATGTAATCATGACTCCCTGCAGCTTCAACCCTCCAGGCTCAAGCAGTCCTCCCATCTCAGCCTCCCAAATAGATGAGACTACAGGTATGCACCACCACGCCCATTCTTTCTTTCTTTTTTTTTTGTAGAGATGTGGTCTCACCATGTTGCCCAGGCTGGTCTCGAACTTTTGGGCTCAAGTGATCCTCCTTCCTTGGCCTCCCAAAGTGCTGGGATTACAGGTGTAAGTCACTGTGCCCAGTCACTGTGCCCAGACAGATTTTTCTTATCCTTTCTCTCACATTTTCCATCCATTTTGATTTTGGATTTTCTTACCCTATGGATTATTTAGTTGTACAATTTCATGGGACACCAGATAATGGCAGTGGTTTTCCAATGGTAATGAGTTTGTTCAATAGAGCAGTATGGCTGGGAGATCACCTTGACTTTATCTTCTAAAATTTTCACTGAATATTTTCCTTTGGGCTAAGGAACATTTTTCTGTTTCTTTTTTTAACATGTTATCCTAGTTTTGTTTCATGTGTAAAGTACCGTTCATAACTTATGGTTCTGTGAATATTAATTTAATTTCTTTAAACTTTGTATTCCTCCTGATTTGTCTCCATCTCCTTCAGCTTCCTTTATTTGTGTGTGTTTTGTTTTCTGTCTGTCATGTTGCAGGCTTTTCTCAGTTGTATGTTCATATTTAAGACTAAAGCACAGAAAATAAAATTCAAAGCTTTGTGAGCAGAGGTGGAACTTGATGACAGTTGACTTTCATCGTGGGGTGTGGGGTGATTTTTTGTTGAGTTATATTTAATGTTGGTGGACCTCTAGATATTAATATCTATAAAATCTTTCTGTGAGACATTTACTTTCTCCAGTTACCACTCCACAATTTATATTGGTGAGCTCTTTCTATAGCCACAAATGCCGCCCAAATCTCCATGGCTTACGACAGCACTGATCTTTTGTTTAAGTTACATGAGAGCTGTGGCTCCTCTAGGCTCCACTGGGCTTGGCTCCACGTGACTTTGCATTCTGGCTCTCTAGCTTGAGAGCAGACACCGTCTGGGGAATTTTATTCTCCTGGTAAAGGACAGAAGCACAATGAAAAGAACTGAACCACAGAAGTGCATTAATCCTTCTGCTCAGGCATATCTTATGTATTATTTGCTCACACTCCATTGGCCAAAGCAAGTCAAATGGCCATGCCCAAAGTACATGGGGTGGAGAAGTAATTCCACCTATAGGAAAGCAGAACAAGTATAGGCAGGGAGGAAACGATTATGAACAAATAATAAAATCTCTCATGGTATCTCATGCTGACTGGTTTCATTTCTCCTGTTCTCTCTATCTTGGGAAGTTACGCTGTTTTCATTTTTTAATAGAATTTTCGTGGGTTTATTGGAGGAGGATCAGAAATCAATGTGGGTGTTCAGTCTTTAATGTTTAACTAAAAGTCTGCTGTTAACTTAAATTCTAGGTGATAGATTGTTGGGCCAAACTTAGCATTTGCCAGAAATAACTCTTGTATAAAAAAGGAAGAGGTAAGAATCAACACTGATTTGTTTGCTCAAAATTCAGAAAAAAAAAAAAAAGATGCATGTGAAACTAAGGAGAGTACTTACCTGAGGATGGAGGTGGGTGGTAGGAACCAGGATATGGCATACAGGAATGCCAGGAAGATTTGTACTGTATAATAGTTACACATTCTTTTTTGTGTAATATGCAAATATATTACCAAAAAGTTACATTCACCAGTAAATTTTAGCTATGGTAAACCTTAGAAGAATTAACTTCATTTTTAAAATATTGTTGGGAAATCCAAGCCAAGAGAAACAAATCTTTCCGAAACTAACTCTCATTACTCTGTCTGGAAGTATGCTTGAAAAATTAATATATTTCCATTTTTCAAAAAAAGAAACTCAGGAAAAGGAAAAATAAAAACCTGCTTTGTTCTTTTCAGAACATTAGCAGAAAGCACTGGAACACAAAGGGAAGTTGGTAAAAGATTCACTTCAAATGTCACATTTCTGGAGATCTTAACCCACCCCTACCCACTCCTGCCCCAGGAGAACTAATATTTTGTGTCTCTGTGTCAGACAAAGCTTTGTTTGTGTTTTCACCATGGCACTCATAAATCTGTAATGCAATCATTGATCTATGTGTCTCTCTCCTCCACTAGACTGGGTTTCCTATGGCTTTGTAATCTTAGGACCTACCTTGATGCCTGGCACTTAGTTAAGGGTCAATGAATTGTTAATGAATTAATGTACACTATTTTTCTTCAGAATCTAGTGTAGTAACATGAGTAAAATACTAGCAAAAGAAACTACTCTCTTTTTATTTCAGGACACTCTAAATTCCAGTACTGATATTTGTGAACATTTCATTTCATTTCTCTTACTTATTTTCTTTCTTCTTCCTTAACTGTTTTTGTCTTCCCTGAATAACCATAAGAAATAAATGTCATTGATGCATTAGTGTTTTCCAAGATGAAAACTTCTTTTTAGAATGTAAAAATAATATGTGTTTATTGAATAACACAAAACAAAATGTTAAAACAGGAGAAAGTATATGAAGTGGAATGTGAATAATCATGCAATAACATATCCCAGGGATAAAAGCTATTAACAGATATAAAGACAACTGCAATTAACACACACACACTCACACAATCACACAGTAAAAATTAGGAAATAAAAATATAGCCATTAACATAAACAGTTGATAGATATACTGACCTTCTGATTAAATGGGATAGATTGAACACCCACATTTATGTCTACTCCTCACAAAATCCTGCTAAGGTGAAACACAAAAGATTATTTGTTTAAAGGTATAGCTCTATAAGATAGAATGGGAAAAAAAGATGATAGTAAATTAAAAGATGATAGTAAATTTTGGAAAGGGGACAATGGTTACATGAGTGGAAACTGACCTAAAAGACTTGAAAGCTGAAATCTAAGTTAGTGGTGGTAGAAATCTCCAAGGAACATGATTCCCACGCGAAACTCCAGACAGGCTCTCACTAATTGGTGAAGCTGCCCATTCCTTTAGAGACGGCTTTGATCCTCAGGTTAAATTTACAAGCCATGTATTTCATTAATTACTGAAACATGAGAACATTCTCATTTTGGATAATAAACACCACCATTTCATTATGCTAAAGAATTTTCAAAGTTTTCTGAAGCACTAATGAGTCTAAAATGATGACAGATAAAACCTTTTGAATGTTTTGAATGTTAAGATGTTACTTCTGTCTGTATAAAAAGTTGGTCACGGTCAACTTCTCTTCAGCCACTTTCCCCTTACCCAACTGGTTTCCCTCTATCCTCATCAGTTTTTGAATTATCTATAAGCTAGGTGCAAATTTAGAATTACTACTGAATAAATTCCATAAGGAAGTATTATATCCAGTCTATTTTACATTCTAGTATATTTCCATCTGGTTGGGCCCAGACCATAGCCCATTCTGTTTTTAGAAAGTGGAATTCTCTCATTCCCTTAATTGTGGATCCAGCCTCATTCATTAGATAACCGTTTTTCATTTTTTGCCTATTTCTTCCTTTGGATTAGAAGCCTGCATTTCTCAGTTCATAATTTTCTGTGAGGAACAGGCAGACTTTAGGAATTTCTGTCTGTAATTGACAATTGTTATAGCCCTAGCACTTTGAGAGAAATGTGTGAAGAAAAACATTCATTTGTCTGCAGCTTTCTTTGGTCATTTCTCAGCCTTTGCTTCTATGGATGGAAATCAGTTAAGTGCTAAATTATACTGACTACTCATGCAAAACCTACATTTGTGTAATCTTGAAGGTCAAGCTCGGCGCAAAAAGTTCCCTAAAAGAGCAAATAATACTTATCTTGTAGGGTTGCCCTGAACACTAAGTGGCCCATATTTGAGGTTTTGGCTATTCATTTATCTGTACTTCAGAATAGTCCAGAACTGTTTCTTGAGGGAGCTACTGATCCGTTTCCATGGATGTGGTAGTTAATTTTATGTATCAACTTGACCGGGTTAAGGATGCCCAGAAATGCTGGCAAAACATTATTTCTGACTGTGTCTGTGAGGAAGATTCTGGAAAAGCTTAGCATTTGAATCAGTAGGCTGAGCAAAGAAGATCCACCCTCACCAATGTGGGTGGGCACCACCCAATTCATTAAGGGCTTGGATAGTACCAAAAGGCAGAGGAAGGTCTAGTTTGCTCTCAATTCTTGAGCTAAGGCATCCATCTATTTGTGTCCCTGGTTCTCAGGCTCTCAGATTCCAGGACTTACACCAGTGCACCACTCCCCCAACTCCCACCCTACTCCCCACTCCACCCCTTGTTCTCAGGCCTTTAGACTCAACTGAATCGCACCACTGGCTTTCCTAGTTCTCCAGCTTACAGACAGCAGATCATAGGACTTCTTAACCTCCATTGTCATGTGAGCTGATTCCCAGAATACATTTCCTCTTATGTGTCCATATACATCCTACTTGGTTTGTCTTCCGCATGTGATGGCTGTGTGGACCTTCATCCAAACGCCTGTCTTGGATTGGCATTTTAAATTTCCTAAGATTAACTTAACATTACCTGTCTTAATCAGTTTTCTGTTGCTTATAGCAGAATACCTGAAACTGGATAGTTGATAAAGAAAAGGAATTTATTTCTTACAGTTAAAGAAGTTGAGAAGTTCAAGGTAGAGGGGTCACATCTGGTGAGAGGCTTCTTGCTGGTATAGACTCTGCAGAGTTCTGAGGTGGTTCAAGACATCACATGGCAAGGGGGCTGAGCATGCTAGCTCAGGTCTCTCTGCCTCTTCTTATAAAGCCACCACTGCCCACTGCCATAACCCATTAATCCATTAACCCATTAATGAATTAATCCATGAATCAGCTCTGTGCCCTCTGACCAAATCACCACTTAAATGCCCCCACCTCTCAATACTGCCACATTGAAGATTAAATTTCAACATGGGTTTTGGAGGGGACAAATATTCAAACCATAGCACTACCCTATCTTTCTGATGGTTGAAACATATGGATCTTTCCCTAATTGGCAACAGAAAATGTCTGGCACTGTGTTCACAATCTGCTCTGCAAATCTTATCAAAAGCACATTTTACAAGAAATAATATTTTTGGAGCATTGCTTAAGAGAAGTGAAGTCCAATCCCAGCACTTTGGGAGGCCAAGACAGGAGGATTGCTTGAAGCCAGGAGTTCGAGACCAACCTGGACGACATACGACATAGCAAGACTCTGTCTCTATCTTAAAAAAAAAAAAGAAAGAAAGAAAGAAAGAAAGAAACGAAAAGACATAAATGAAGTCCAACCTCAGATATTTAAAATTTTTTCCTTGGACCAAGTTAATCCATTAGCACGCTTTGTATTTGATCATCATTGTTTTGGCCCCACACAGATCACTTAGTGAATTTTCATCTGCCTTATACATTTACTCTATGGTGAACAGGCTTACTGAAGCTCATTTTTATGTGTTGCAGAAAAGTTGCCGAAGCTACCTTACATATTTGTTTTTCAAAATGTGATCCTGGGAACGGCAGTTTTGACATCACCTGGAAATTTGTTGGAAATAGAGAATCTTGGACCCTACTCCAGACCTGTTGAGTCAGAATCTGCTTTTTAACAAGACCCCCAGGTGATCTGTATGCACATTAAAGTTTGACAAACATTGCCTTAAACTATATTCTTCTTTGCCAGAAAGCATAGACAAAAATAATAACAAAAACCAAAAACCATACAAACAAAAAAACCCTCGTACTTCAGAAATAAAAAAAGGTTTGGTTCTCCCAAAACTCTTCTTATTGCTACGTTTATTCCTTTCCTAGTTTTATTTTCCTTTTACCTTATTCTCATAACTATGGTATGAGTTTATAGTAGTGTTTCAGTTATCTAGTCTTGTATACCAAACTATCCCAAAACATAGTGACTTAAAACAACGTCCACATTTATTTTGTTCACAAATATACACTTTGGGCAGAGCTTGGCAGGACAGCTTGTCTATGCTCCACATGGCATCAGCTGGGGCCGCTCAAAGGCTGGAAGCTGGAATCATCTGAAGGTTTGCTCACTGATATGGTTTGGCTGTGTCCCCACCCAAATCTCAACTTGAATTGTATCTCCCAGAATTCCCACTTGTTGTGGGAGGGACCCAGGGAGAGGTAATTGAATCATGGGGGCTGGTAATTCCCATACTATTCTCGTGATAGTGAATAAGTCTCATGAGATCTGATGCGTTTATCAGGGATTTCCACTTTTGTTTCTTCCTCATTTTTCTCTTGCTGCTACAAGGTAAGAAGTGCCTTTCACCTCCCGCCACGATTCGGAGGCCTGCCCAGCCATGTGGAACTGTAAGTCCAATTAAACCTTTCTTCCCAGTCTCAGGTATGTCTTTATCAGCAGTGTGAAAATGGACTAATATATTCACTTATATGCTGTTTGACGAAAAGACCAAAACAACTGGGGCTATGGCCAGAACACCTACATGTTACCTGTCCATATGACTGACATAGTGGCTGGGTACCCACTGGGTACCACAAGATTCTATCCCAAGATAGAATGAGCTGGGCAGGAGCTACATTGCCTTTTATGACCTAGCTTTGGAAGTTAGGTAGCATTACTGCTACCACATTTTTTCCTCAGGGTGGAAACGCAGTCCTTCCCAGGGAAGGAAAATAGAGCCCATCCTTCAATCAAGAAATGAGAAGATTCTGGAAGGGATGGGAAATACTGCTGTGGCTATTTTGGAAAATAAAAGCTGCTACAACTCTACTCATACTTTTAAAAACAGTTTTAATTTTTTTGTGGAGAGAGTTGGGCATGAATTAATAATTAACAAATTAATAAGGATATTTATTAGAAGTAAATGGCTTTGGGCCAGGCATGGTGGCTCATGCCTGTAATCTTAGCACTTTGAGAGGCCGAGGTGGGCGAATTGCCTGAGCTCAGCAGTTCGAGACCAGCCTGGCCAATGTGGTGAAACCCCATCTCTACTAAAATACACACACACACACAAAAATTAGCTGGATGTGGTGGCATATGCCTGTAGTCCCAGCGACTCCAGAGGCTGAGGCACAAGAATTACTGGAACCCAGGAGGTGGAGGTTGCAGTGAGCCGAGATTGAGCCACTGCACTCCAGCCTGGGTGACAGAGCAAGACTCCATCGCAAAGAAAAAAATAAATTTAAAAAAAAATAACTTTTTTTTCTTTCTAAACCTGTTGTACATCTTTACTTTCTAGTAAAGCAAGTAACGTGGGATGACCAGGAAAATCATTAAAATTTATGAAAATTTCTCTTGCTTCTGATGTTGGCAGCTGATCTAATCCCAACAGGTTCTAGTCCATGTATTATTTTGAATACATATTAAGGTCAGAGTGTCTGCTTTAAAGTCTCAAATTAAATGTGCACAGAGGTCACCTAGGGGAGTCTTATTAAAATGCAGATTTTAATCCAGTCTGAGGTACCCCTGAGATTCTGCATTTCTAATAAGCTCCCAGGCGATGCTAATGCTGCTGGTCCATGGACTACACTATGAGTAACAAGGTGTCAGATAGAAGTAGCTCTAAGATGTGTGCCCTGGGAATCTTATTTGCTGGGACCTCTCCCATGTTCCTGGATGATAATCACAAGATTGAGGTTAATTCCTTCCTTCAGTTCTGAGGGCAAACCAGAGTCCCATTGGAGATGGCTGATTTTACCCTAAGTCTACCCAGAAGATGAGTCTTTAATTTCCTCTGCTGAACCTAAAGCCTCCTCTGTGGATCTGAAGGACTCAGGCCTAGGTGATGTGGAGCAGCAAGAAAACCACATTCACCAGTTTGCTCGAAGCTCTCTTTGACCAGCTGCAGGCCCTTCTCGCATCTTTTCTGCCAGTGTGAATCTTGCCAAGTTTGGTTTTTCTGATCCTAGGCTCTGCGAGCTGGACCAGCAGCTGTGCAAACACTGGCCTTTTCAATAATGCCATTTTCCCCTTCCACACTCTCCAACCACACTGACTCTACCTTGAAAGATTTCATCTCTGTTTGGGGCTGTGTTACTGAATTGTCATATTGCATGCCTCCTATATATAAGCTAGAGCAGCTTCTGATTTAGTCCTGAGTCATTCTGGTCCTCAAAGACCCAGGAGATTTGGGTAGGATTACTAGATCCTACACATTTTCATTTTTTTTTTTTTTTTTTGCACAAATATCTGATGTAATAGGGCGAGAGCACTGACATTGTGCTCAGAAGGTCTCAGTGCTGTGAGCTCAGCTGTTGATTACTCCACATGAAGTGTTGTGAACCTCAATTAAAAGTGATTATAAAAATTCCTACCTCAGAACATGGTTGAAAAGAAAATTAGGGCAAATAGTACAAGTTATTTTAAGATTAAAAATATGAAACAAATGAAAAAGGCCAGGTTGGAGGTCAAGCTACCCCAGTAGCAGTTATAGATACGATAGCAGAGAAGACATAATTTTATCTTATGTCCAGTCTTCGCAAAAGCATAATTCAGGGACCAGTGCATCAGAATCACCTGAAATGTTTTTTAAAAAGTAAATCTTCAAGTCCCATTTTAGCTGTAACTGAATCTGAATCCCTGAAGAGGAAGGTGGGTGTCTAGTAATTTGCATTGTAAGCAAGCCCCTCAAATGATTCTTATGCACACTGAAGTTTTGAGAACCACACTGCAGTCCCTACCATGGGGGTGGTTGGTTGACCTCTGCTGGGTTAGGCTTCAGGGCGACCTCATAGACAATTTGGATTTTTTTCTACTCATTCCCAAACCCCAAACCCCAAATCCTGCTCTTCTCAGCTCCAGTCCTAGCTCGATTTCCGCAGTCTCCCATTTGTAAGTTTCAACACTTACTCTAGTTTCTCTCTATCTGGCTGTCATTCTAGACCTCCTGGGTGCCCTTCCCTGAAGCCTCAGCTTTTAGTCTTCCTCCAGGTTTTCCTCCTAAAGTGTGCCCTCAGGATCCCCATACTAAATTCTCAGGCAAGCTTCTCCTGCCCCCCGGGGAGTAATTATCACAGCCTTCTCTTTTTGAGCTAGCTCTTAGGGTGTCTGGGCTACAATGCATCCCATGAGTCAGCCCAGTTAGGGGAAAAGAAGGCTCACCAACAAGTCAGGTCCTGTGGGGATCATCTCTTCACTCTGAAAGAAGGTACAGTGACAAACCATCCCCACCCCATTGCTTGCTGGGAAGCCAGAAGGACTCCAGCAATGAGCACAGAAGTGGCCCATAAGCACTCTTCTCCTAACTCATTGCAGAGGACAATTCAGACCTCTAGGGAGTTCTGAAATTGATCCAATGCAGAGTAGTTCCCATTTATTTTCACCATCCTAGAACCAGTGGAAACTAGGGACCACTCAGGTCACATCTGGATGTTTCATCCATACCAGGCCTCAGCGATGTTCTCTGTTCTTAGCTTTCACAGACAGAAATATATGTTAGTAAAGTGAGCCTTTGTCTCATAGATAAGTACCGATACAGCTTCTGCTGGCTTTGCTAGCAGATGTATATAAGTCAAGTTCTAGTTAGTCTAGCTATGAATCTGAGCCTTAAGACAATCCTACTTGGCTTATTGTCCTGGAATCTTTTCCTGGCACATATATGTGTTCCTTAGGATGTGGGAATATTTGAGGATGTAGATTTTATTCCAAATAACATTCATTCCTCTTGTCAGTGGCTCTGTAGGGTACTATCGATTACTATAGTCCTCTTTATTCTTCACCAAGTGAAATGATAGTTGCTTAATGTAGAAATCTATATTAAAAAGAAAAATTTTTAATCGACAATAAAACACAATAATGATTACATTTTAATCTACAATAAAAGAAAATATTCTGTTAGTTGGCATTAAAATGCTGACCTGCTGGATTTGTGTAGGGGATGGTAGCTCAGTCTGCATGCTTACTTTTGTAAATAGTTTTATTGGAACACAGCCACATATATATGTATTTTTACATATGGTCTATAGCTGCTTTCTCACTACAGTAGCAAGAAGGGAATAGTTGTGACAGGATCATATGACCCTCAAAGCCTAAAATATTTACTATCTGGCTTTTTACAGGAAAAAATTTGTAACCCCCCCTATAGACTATAAGCATCTAGAGATCATAGAACAGGTTTAGTTTGATTATTTTGTAAAGAACTCAGCACAATTCTATACACCTAATAAGTACATCTTGATGTGTTTGGTGATTTCCAGAGGTTAAGTAAATAGGGCTTTTAAACTTCTATATGGAAGGGGAAAAAAATTGAAAGACACAAAACATGTTAATCATGGTTATCTTTGAATAGTAGGATTATGGAGCAGTTTAATTTTCTTCTTTTTCATTTCTGGATTTGCTAGATGTCCTTCAATGAATATTTGTTACACACACGTACACACACACACACACACACATCCCAAAAACTCCTCCTACTCCCAGGATATTTGGTGGGTCTAGTTCTTTAAAGAAAAACAACAATATGGAAATTATTTTTTCTAAGTCAATGTGGAGATGAGAATAGAGGGAAAGCGTCTTTCATAATCAAATCATAATTAAATTAAAACAGTATTATTCAAAAACCTCTTTTAGCATTTTGCTCCTTTTATAAATATTCGTGAAGGTCTGTCAATCTAAAGAAAAATAATGGATTAGGATTATTCTATGACGTATTTTACAACCCTAAACCCAGGTCATAATCCTTAGTAGGTAACAGGCAGTCATATTTTCTAGATTACTATTACTGAACTGTGTATTAGTCAGGACATGGTGGTTGCAGTTGACAGAAAGCTGACTCAACCTGTGCCAAAAAGAGGAGGCATTTATTGGCACACATACTCAAACCACAGGAAGGATGTAGGAGCAACTGGAACCAGCTCAAACACCATCAGCTTTCCATATCTCTCCCCCTACTTCTTTCTGTGGCGTGGGAATCATTCTCACAAGCCAGCACACTAGATCTAGTTTGAAAAATGGCAGGAGGATTCTGATAGGTCTGGCTTGAGTCATGTGCTCATTCCTGCTTGGGGGAGGGGAGGTAGAAATATATTCTGCTGGAAAGTGTGGGTCCGGGTAAAGAGAAAGTGAGTTTTGGCTGGGTACAGTGGTGCACGACTGTAAACTCAGCTACTCAGGAGGCTGAGGCAGAAGAATTGCTTGAGAGATCTGGCAAGATGGCCTACTAGGAACAGCTCCCAGCGAGACCAATGCAGAAGGTGGGTGATTTCTGCATTTCCAACTGAGGTACCTGGTTCATCTCATTGGGACTGGTTAGACAGTGGGTATAACCAATGAAGGGCAAGCAGAAGCAGGGTGGGGCATCGCCCCATCTGGGAAGTGCAAAAGGCCGGGGACCTCCCTCCCTAGCCAAGGGAAGCCATGAGGGACTGTGCTATCTGGCCCAGATGCTTTACCCATGGTTTTTGCAACCCGCAGACCAGGAGATCCCCTTGTGTGCCTACACCACCAGGGTCCTGGGTTTCAAGCACAAAACTGGGCAGCTATTTGGGTAGACACTGAGCTAGCTGCAGCAGTTTTTTTTTTTTTTTTTTTTTTGTACCCCAGTGATGCCTGGAACCCTGGTGAGACAGAACCATTTGCTCCACTGGAAAGGGGGCTGAAGCCAGGGAGCCAAGTGGTCTCACTTACGGGTCCCACTCCCATGGAGCGCAGCAAGCTAAGAACCACTAGCTTGACATTTTTGCTGCCAGCACAGCAGTCTGAAGTCGACCTGGGATGATCAAGCTTGGTGGTGGGAGGGGTGTCCACCATTACTGAGGCTTGAGTAGGCAGTTTTCCCCTGACAGTGTTGAGGAAGCTGGGAAGTTCGGATTGGGCAGATCTCACTGCAGTGCGACAAAGTGGCTGTGGCCAGACTGCCTCCCTATATTCCTCCTCACTGGGCAGGGCATCTCTGAAAGAAAGGCTGCAGCATCAGTCAGGGGCTTATAGATAAAACTCCCATCCCCCTGGGTCAGAGCACCTGGGGGAAGGGGCAGCTGTGGGCACAGCTTCAGCAGGCTTAAACATTCCTGCCGGCTGGCTCTGAAGAGAGCAGCAAATCTCCCAGCACAGCACTAGAGCTCTGCTAAGGGACAGACTGCCTCCTCAAGTGGGTCTCTGATCCCCATGCCTCCTGACTGGGAGACAACTCCCAACAGGGGTTGACAGACACCTCATACAGGAGAGCTCTGGCTGGCATCAGGTGGGTGCCCCTCTGGGACAAAGCTTCCAGAGGAAGGAGCAGGCAGCAATTTTTGCTGTTCTGGGGCCTCCACTGGTAATACCCAGCAAACAGGGTCTAGAGTGGAGCTCCAGCAACTCCAGCAGACCTGCAGAAGAGGGGCCTGACAGCAGAAAAACTAACAAACAGAAAGCACTAACATCAACATCAACAAAAAGGACACCCACACAAAATCCCTATCCAAAGGTCACCAGCATCAAAGACCAAAGGTAGATAAATTCATGAAGATGAGGCAAAACCAGCACAAAAATGCTGAAAATTCCAAAAACCAGAATGCCTTTTCTCCTCCAAATGATCACAACTCCTCTCCAGCAAGAGCACAAAACTGGACAGAGAGTGAGTTTGACAAATTGACAGAAGTAGGCTTCAGAAGGTGGAGCTTCTGAGCTCTGAGCTAATGAAGCATATAAGCTAATGAATCCTCTGAGCTAACGAAGCATATTCTAACCCAATGCGAGGAAGCTAAGAACCTTGATAAAAGGTTACAGGAACTGCTAACTAGAATAACCAGTTTAGAGAAAAACATAAATCACCTAATGGAGCTGAAAAACACAGCACAAGAACTTCGTGAAGCATACAAAAGTATCAATAACCGAATCGATCAAGTGGAAGAAAGGATATCAGAGATTGAAGATCAGCTTAATGAAATAAGGCATAAAGACAAGATTAGAGAAAAAAGAATGAAAAGGAACAAACAAAGCCGCCAAGAAATATGGGACTATATGAAAAGACCAAACCTAAGATTGACTGGTGTCCCTGAAAGTGACAGGGAGAATGGAACCAAGTTGGAAACACACTTCAGGATATTATCCAGGAGAACTTCCCCAACCTAGCAAGACAAGCCAACATTCAAATTCAGGAAATACAGAGAACACCACTAAGATACTCCTCGAGAAGAGCAACCCGAAGACACATAATTTTCAGATTCTCCAAGGTTGAAATGAAGGAAAAAATGGTAAGGGCAGCCAGAGAGAAAGGTCAGGTTACCTACAAAGGGAAGCTCATCAGACCAACAGCAGATCTCTCTGCAGAACCCCCTACAAGCCAGAAGCCCCTACAAGCCCACTCAGAGGGCAGATGGGCAATATTCAAAATTCTTAAAGAAAAGAATTTTCAACCCAGAATTTCATATCCAGCCAAACTAAGCTTCATAAGCGAAGGAGAAATAAAATCCTTTCCAGACAAGCAAATGCTAAGGGATTTTGTTACCACTAGGCCTGCCTTACAAGAGCTCCTGAAGGAAACACTAAATATGGAAAGGAAAAACTGGTACCAGCCACTGCAAAAACATACCAAATTGTAAAGACCATCAACACTATGAATAAACTGCATCAACTAATGTGCAAAATAAACAACTAGCATCATGATGCCAGGATCAAATTCACACATAACAATATTAGCCTTAAATGTAAATGGGCTAAATGCCCCAATTACAAGACACAGACTGGCAAATT
>NW_012104943.1:1619066-1623228 GCF_000951045.1 Mandrillus leucophaeus | reverse complement strand
ACCTAATGGAGCTGAAAAACACAGCACAAGAACTTCGTGAAGCATACAAAAGTATCAATAACCGAATCGATCAAGTGGAAGAAAGGATATCAGAGATTGAAGATCAGCTTAATGAAATAAGGCATAAAGACAAGATTAGAGAAAAAAGAATGAAAAGGAACAAACAAAGCCGCCAAGAAATATGGGACTATATGAAAAGACCAAACCTAAGATTGACTGGTGTCCCTGAAAGTGACAGGGAGAATGGAACCAAGTTGGAAACACACTTCAGGATATTATCCAGGAGAACTTCCCCAACCTAGCAAGACAAGCCAACATTCAAATTCAGGAAATACAGAGAACACCACTAAGATACTCCTCGAGAAGAGCAACCCGAAGACACATAATTTTCAGATTCTCCAAGGTTGAAATGAAGGAAAAAATGGTAAGGGCAGCCAGAGAGAAAGGTCAGGTTACCTACAAAGGGAAGCTCATCAGACCAACAGCAGATCTCTCTGCAGAACCCCCTACAAGCCAGAAGCCCCTACAAGCCCACTCAGAGGGCAGATGGGCAATATTCAAAATTCTTAAAGAAAAGAATTTTCAACCCAGAATTTCATATCCAGCCAAACTAAGCTTCATAAGCGAAGGAGAAATAAAATCCTTTCCAGACAAGCAAATGCTAAGGGATTTTGTTACCACTAGGCCTGCCTTACAAGAGCTCCTGAAGGAAACACTAAATATGGAAAGGAAAAACTGGTACCAGCCACTGCAAAAACATACCAAATTGTAAAGACCATCAACACTATGAATAAACTGCATCAACTAATGTGCAAAATAAACAACTAGCATCATGATGCCAGGATCAAATTCACACATAACAATATTAGCCTTAAATGTAAATGGGCTAAATGCCCCAATTACAAGACACAGACTGGCAAATTAGAAAAAGAGTCAAGACCCATAGGTGTGCTGTATTCAGGAGATCCATCTCTTGTGTGAAGACACACATAGGCTCAAAATAAAGGGATGGAGGAATATTTACCAAGCAAATGGAAAAAAAAAAAAAAAAAAAAAAAAAAAGCAGGGGCTGCAATCCTAGTCTGATAACACAGGTTTTAAACCAACAAAGATCCAAAAAAACAAAGAAGGGCATTACATAATGGTAAAGGGATCAATGCAACAAGAAGAGCTAACTATCCTAAATATATATGTGCACCCAATACAGGAGCACCCAGATTCATAAAGCAAGATCTTAGAGACCTGTAAAGAGACTTAGACTCCCACACAATAGTAGTGAAAGACTTTAACACCCCACTGTCAATATTAGACAGATCAATGAGATAGAAAAGGATATTCAGAACTTGAACTCAGCTCTGGACCAAGTGGACCTAATAGACATCTATAGAACTCTCCACCCCAAATCAACAGAATACACATTCCTTTCAGTACCACACAGCACTTATTCTAAAAATCAACCACATAACTGGAAGTAAAACACTCCTCAGCAAATGCAAAAGAATGGAAATAGTAACAAACACCCTCTCAGACCACAGTGCAATCAAATTAGAACTCAGGATTAAGAAACTCACTCAAAACCACACAACTACATGGAAACTGAACCACCTTCTCCTGAATGACTACTAGGTAAATAACTAAATTAAGGCAGAAATAAGTAAGTTATTTGAAACAAATGAGAACAAAGAGACAGCACACCAGAATCTCTGGGACATGGCTAAAGCAGTGTTAAGAGGGAAATTTATAGCACTAAATGGCCACATCAGAAAGTGGGAAAGATCTAAAATCGAAACCCTAACATCACAATTGAAAGAACTAGAGAAGCAAGAGCAAACAAATTCAAAAGCTAGCAGAAGACAAGAAATAACTAGGATCAGAGGAGAACTGAAGGAGATAGAGACATAAAAACCCTTCAAAAAAAATCAGTGAATCCAGGAGCTAGTTTTTTCAAAAGATTAACAAAATAAATAGACCACTAGCCAGACTAATAAAGAAGAAAAGAGAGAAGAATCAAATAGACACAATAAAAAATGATAAAGGGGATATGACCATTGATCCCACAGAAATACAAACTACCATCAGAGAATACCATAAACATCTCTACACACACACACACACACACACAAACCCTAGAAAATCTAGAAGAAATGGATACATTCCTGGACACATACACCCTCCCAAGACTAAACCAGGAAGAAGTTGAATCCCTGAATAGACCAATAACAACTTCTGAAATTGAGGCAGTCATAGCCTACCAACCAAAAAAAAGCCCAGGACCAGATGGAGTCACAGCTGAATTCTACCAGAATTACAAAGAAGAGCTGGTACCATTCCTTCTGGAAGGATTCCAAACAACAGAAAAAGAGGGACTCCTCCCTAACTCATTTTATGTGGCCAGCATCATCCTGATACCAAAACCTGGCAGAGACACAACAAAAAAAAGAAAATTTCAGGCCAATATCCCTAATGAACATCGATGTGAAAATCCTCAATAAAATACTGGCAAACTGAATCCACCAGCACATCAAAAAGCTGATCCACCATGATCAAGTTGGCTTCATCCCTGTGATGCAAGGTTGGTTCAACATATGCAAATCAATAAATGTAATCCATCACATAAACAGAACAAATGACAAAAACCGCATGATTATCTCAATAGATGCAGAAACGGCCTTCAATAAAATTCAACATCTCTTAATGATAAAAGCTCTCAATAAACTAGGTATTCAGGGAACGTATCTCAAATTAATAAAAGTGGTTTATGACAAATCCTTAGCCAATATCATAGTGAATGGGCAAAAGCTGGAAGCATTCCCTTTGAAAACCAGCACAAGACAAGGATGCCCTCTCTCACCACTCCTATTCAACATAGTATTGGAATTTCTTGCTAGAGCAATCAGGCAAGAGAAAGAAATAAAGAGTATTCAAATAGTAAGAGAGGAAGTCAAATCATCTCTGTTTGCAGACGACATGTATATTTAGAAAACTCCATCGTCTCAGTCCCAAAACTCCTTAAGCTGATAAGCAACTTCAGCAAAGTCTCAGGATACAAAATCAATGTGCAAAAATCACAAGCATTCCTATACACCAATAATAGACAGAGAGCCAAATCATGAGTGAATTCCCATTCACAATTGCTACAAAGAGAATAAAATACCTAGGAACACAACTTACAAGGGATGAGAAGGACCTTTTCAAGGAGAACTACAAACCACTGCTCAAGAAAATAAGAGAGGACACAAAGGGAAAAAGAAATTCCATGCTCATGGATAGAAAGAATCAATATCGTGAAAATGACCATATTGCCCAAAGTAATTTATAGATTCAATGCTATTCCCATCAATCTACCACTGATTTTCTTCACAGAATCAGAAAAAACTACTTTAAATTTCATATGGTACCCAAAATAAGCCTGTATAGCCAAGACAATCTTAAGGAAAAAGAACAAAGCTGGAGGCATCACACTACCTGACTTCAAACTATACTATAAGGCTACAGTAACCAAAACAGCATGGTACTGGTACCAAAACAGATACATAGACCAATGGAACAGAACAGAGGCCTCAGAAATACCACCACACATCTACAACCATCTGATCTTTGACAAACCTGACGAAAACAAGCAATGAGGAAAGGATTCCCTAGTTAATAAATAGTGCTGGGAAAACTGGCTAGCCATATGCAAAAAACTGAAACTGGACCCCTTCCTTACACCTTATACAAAAATTAACTGAAGATGGATTAAAGACTTAAATGTAAGACCTAAAACCATAAAAACCCTAGAAGAAAACCTAGGCAATATCCTTCAGGACATAGGCATGGGAAAAGACTTCATGTCTAAAACACCAAAAGCAATGGCAACAAAAGCTAAAATTGGCAAATGGGATCTAATGAAACTAAAGAGCTTCTGCACAGCAAAAGAAACTACCCTCAGAGTGAACAGGCAACCTACAGAATGGGAGAAAATTTTTGCAATCTATCCATCTGACAAAGGTCTAAGATCCAGAATCTACAAGGAACTTAAACAAATTTACAAGAAAAAAACAAACAACCCCATCAAACAGTGGGTGAAGGATATGAACAAACACTTCTCAAAAGAAGATATCTATGCAGCCACCAGACATATGAAAAAAAGCTCATCATCACTGGTCATGAGAGAAATGCA
>NW_012104943.1:1586937-1618936 GCF_000951045.1 Mandrillus leucophaeus | reverse complement strand
GGATCTAGAACCAGAAATACCATTTGACCCAGCAATCCCATTACTGGGTATATATCCAAAGGATTATAAATCATTCTACTATAAAGACACATGCACATGTATGTTTATTGCAGCACTATTTACAATAGCAAAGACTTGGAACCAACCCAAATGCCCACCCAATGATAGACTGGATGAAGAAAATGTGGCATATATACACCACAGAATACTATGCAGCCATAACAAAGAATGAGTTAATGTCCTTTGCAGAGACATGGATGAAGCTGGAAAACATCGTTCTCAGCAAACTAACAGAAAAACCAAACACCACGTGTTCTCACTCTTAAGTGGGAGTTGAACAACGAGAACACATGGACACAGGGAAGGGAATATCACATACCAGGGCCTGTTGGGGAGTAGGGGGCTAGGGAAGGGAGAGCATTATGACAAATACCTAATGCATGCGGGGCTTAATACCTAGATGATGGGTTGATAGGTGCAGCAAACCACCATGGCACATGTATACCTATGAAACAAACCTGCACATTCTGCACATGCATCCCAGAACTTAAAGTAAAAAGAAAAAAGGAAAGAAAAGAATCGCTTGAATGCAGGAGGCAGAGGCTGCAGTGAGCCGAGATTGTGCCACTGCACTCCAGCCTGGGTGACAGAGCAAGACTCCGTCTCAAAAAAATAGAATGTAAGTTTCTATCAGCAGAAGCAGAGGAAGTGAAGAGTTGCAGTCATGCGTGGGGCTTTATTTTGGAGTGGCAGTCACTGTGATTAGCATCAACTCACTATAGATACATGGCCCAAATGTATGAAGAGAGCCTGGATTCTATAAGTAGCCCCTCTATACGGGAGGTGCCGATTTCCGAGGTGTCAGTTACCCACTGTCAATCAACCACAGTTCAAAAATAGGTAAGTACAGTACAATAAGATATTTTGAGAGGAAGAGTGAAACCACATTCACGTGACTTTTATTACAATTTATTCTCATAATTGTTCTCTTTTATTACTATTTATTGTTGTTAATCTCTTACTATGCCTAATTTATGAATTAAACTTTATCATGGGTATGTATGTATAAGAAAAAACCAACGTGTGTATATATGTGTGTGTGTACGTATACGTATATATATGTGTGTATATATATGTGTGTGTGTATACATATATGTATATATATGTATGGTTTGGTACTATCCGTGGTTTCAGACATCCACTGGGGGTCTTGGTACCTATCCCCCTACAGATAAGGGGACTACTGTACATAGGTAAGTGGTGAATAAAGTTCATCTCCGGAACCCCATGTTATTTAAAATCCTTAAAGGTCATTCATCAAATGCCACTAAAATCAGGCCTCCACTCCCTTCTTCCCCTTCTCATGGATGAAAAACCAAGTGGAACCCTGTTTCTTCTCTTCCCCCAGCATTTTGCTCTCCAACCTGCCTGTCAGAATCCTGATCACTCCCATTATCTTCACCTCCGTTCAAGAGGGAAGAACTTAAACTGCTCTCCGAAGAATCAACTCCGATGCCACTAAGACTTCAGTGAGCCTCAGAGTCACCCGGAGGTTGCTAAAACACCGGTTCTTGGGTCCCATCCCCACAGAGTCTGAGTCAGTAGGTACAGGGCGAGTGCAGCCCATGCCCAAATAATGCTGGTGCTGTTGGTCTAGGGACCACACTTTGAGTAGCACTGATACCATCCAGGCCTCAAAACCCGTGTTTGCATAGTTATCTCGAAACATCAGTGGTTTTAGCCCAGGGGTGATTTTGCCCCCTAGGAGATACTTGGCAATGTCTGGAGACATTTTTGATTGCCACTAATTGGAGAGGTGGGAGTGAGTCCTACTGGGAGGTAGGAAGCAGAAGCTAGGGATGTTGCTAAACATCTTATAATGTACAACACAGCCCCCAAAAGAAAAAATTATCTGGCTCAAGATATCAATAGTGCAGAAACCTTACTTTAGTTCTTAGGGTCACGAGATGGTAACCCACGGGCCAAAGATGAACTTTGCAAGTGGTAACGTTTGTTCTCTACCTTGTTCTAATAGGCCAAACCAAAAAGCAGATTATAGCACAATTAGCTTAACATCTGTCCATTGTCTTACACAATGCTTAGTTATTGTATTATTAGCATGGCCCCTGGAGGCATCTGAGTTTGCAACCTTCCGATCTCATCTAACCTCTTTATTTTATAGATGAGGAAGGAGCTATGATATGGGCCAAAAGAGTTGCCTAAGGTTTAATAGGGAAACCAGATCTAGAATCTAAGCCTGTGACAGTGATCACAATGTCAGTTTGAATCAATATACACACACAGGTACCTCTAGTACTTTCAGGTGTAGCTATATTATTCATTCATTTATTTATTCTTTCAGCATTAATTCCCCTGTATACAGTGTTCTTATTTGCATACACAAGATCACATAGTTATATACATAAATCAAAGGTTCTCATGTATTACCTAACAATAGCATGGGACACACAACATATTTGGCCCATGATTTATTTAGCATCCCCTCCAAATGTTTAAAGATAGAGATGTTCCAGCAACAAGTTCTATTTTTGAAATACCAAATTGAAGCCTGGAACTTGTTATGAGACCGGATGGCTCTTTCAGCTAGCGATGCAGAGTGAAAACAGCTGGCCCTTTAAATGGTGTGCACTGTGGCCAAACCGTTTCTCTACCCTTCAAAGATGCTTTGCACTATCTGGGATATTTTTTATCCTCATCACTTTAGCATTTAAAACCTTGTTTTTTTAAAAAAGTAGGAAGGATAGCATTAGGAGAAACACCTAACGTAGGTGACAGGTTGATGGGTGCAGCAAACCACCATGGCACGTGTATACCTATGTAATAAAACTGCACGTTCTGCACATGTGCCCCAGAACTTAAAGTATAATTAAAAAAAGAAAAAAAGAAAAAAAGAAAAACAATAAGACCACAAAACAAAAAACAATCAAAATATTGAAGAGCAAAGAAAAATACTAAATTACACTTGAGTACTGCCTCTAGATCAGGGACTGCCCGACTATGGCCTGCAGGCCATGTTCAGCCCCCTGCCCATTTTTATAAATAAAGTTTTATTGGAACACAGCCATGCCCATGCATGTACATATTTTCCACGGTTACTTTCATAGAATTGAGTAGTGCGACAGAGACCTTTTGACTGGCAAAGCCTGAAGGATTCACTGTCTGGTCCTTTGCAGGGAAATTTTGCTGACCCTGCTCTTGATTATGTATTAGGTTGTACCATATGAAATTGCCACCACTTAGCAATTTTGACCTACACTTTCATAAATTCATTCTAAAAAGCAAAGGATAGTGATTCCACTAAAAAAATGGCATTTCTTTTCTTGCAGGTTAAAATTTGCAGTGGCTCTTATGACTCAAAACAGAATTTCACAATAGCTACGCTTATCTGTAAAATCACTTTCTCGTATACAAAAAAATAAAAAGATTAAAAAAAAACTTCTTTCCTTTTCACAGGAAAGGGACAAAGACTAGACTGACTCACTGGTCCTGAAACAGAAATTTCTATTGAAAGATTTTGCAGCTCTCTGTGGACATAGATCTGCCCTGCTCCATCTATAACATCCCTCTCAACTGCAGTTATTCATTCACGAGAACTTTTTATTAGTTCCTTCTGCACATGCCATCTTCTGCAGACACAAATGTTTATGCTTCACTTAAGAGGTGGCATGAATATGTTTGTATAATGTGGGTCATTGCAGGTCATTGCTAATATAATAGAGTAAACCTCTGCTCAGCTGGCCTCAAGTTACACCACACCCATAGCTGTCAATTTCTATCTTCCTCTAGACATATACAACATGATGAGAGGGAAAAAGCCTAGGGGTGGGACTTAAGCCAACCTACTTTGGATTTTTGGCACTACCTCTTACGAGCCGTGTGAACTTGGGCGAGTTTTGTAGCTTTGATGAGCCTCACTTTCCTTAGCTATAAAATGGGGACGATGCCTATTTTGTAGAGGTTTGAGAGGATTAATAATTGTTTGAGCAAAGTGCCTGACAATTAGTAAATTAGTAAATAAATATTAAGTTGAATCATATGGAACTGCCAATAAATGGCAATAACTAGTCATTTTACCTAAAGTTGTCAGCCCTGGGATTGTTACCATGATTGTGTGTACATAGGCTGAGACCTGGTACCTAGGGTACAACGTTTAAGGGGGTCTTCATTCTCAGGTGCCAACTCCATACTTGCATGACTCTGAGAGCAAATATTTCCTTAAATTTTGTTTCCAAGGCATCTGTCTTGGTTCTTCTCAGTCCCAGACCTGTTGCCAGGTTCGCCTTATCCAGCTGAGAAATTCCTCCTCTCCTCTCAGGTGCCTGGTGCCTCTGTTTAACCTGAAAACCGTCTCTTGGATGTCCCTTTAATAACTATGGGATAAATGACTCATAACACTACATGCTCCTAGAGATGCTTGCTTTAAAAGAGGATTAAAATCTTAATTAAAAAAGCACTAAAGCAGGATTTCAGGCATGACTTAGTAGAACAGAGTATCATGGGGGTCAGCAACCTCTGGGGATCCCGAAAACTGTATCAGTTGGCAGGCAGCGTCTCATGTCACTCTGCATGTGTAAGCACATAAACGTGGAACCACGGGGAAACTGATGCACTGGGGACTTGAATTGAATTTTGAAGAATGGCTAATTAGTCAGACGAGAAGGGAAGACATTTTAGCATGATTGAAAGCACATCCCAAAGGATTTTTCCTCACCGTTTCCTTTTTTTTTTCTTCTTCAAAAATGACTTGGTATAACTGACTCGTGTGGTAGCCAGCCTCCAAGATTGCCCCCATGATGGTTAATATTAGGTGTCAACTGGACTGGATTGAGGGATACCTAAATGGCTGGTGAAGCGTTGTTTCTGAGTGTGTTTGTGAAGGTGTTTCCAGAGGAGATTGATGCATGAGTCAGTAGACTGAGAGAGGAAGACCCACCTTCAATGCAGGGTGCGGGGCCCTGCTAGCACAAAGCAGGTGGAAGAAGGGGGATACTCGACTGGCTCTTGCTTCCTCTCTCTCTTCCTTCTGGAGCAGGACGCCATTTTTTCTTCTTGCCCTTGGACATCAGACTCCAGGTTCTTTGCCTTTTGGACTCTGGGACTTGCCCCAGGAGCCTCCTGGGGCCTCTCAGACCTTCAGCCTCAGAGTGGGGGCTACACTGTTGGCTTCCCTGGCTCTGAGGCTTTCAGACTTGGACTGAGCCACACTACTAGGCTTCTCTCATTCTCCAGCTTGCAGACGGTCTATCATGGAACTTCACCTTTGTGATCATATGAACCAATTCGCCCTAATCATCTCCTTTTCATATATATATAACTTGTTCTGTCCCCCTAGAGAACAATGACTAATACGGCTTCCAAGGATTCTCCCCTCATGGTATTTGTGCTCATGTGTAGTGCCACATTGAATCAGGGCTGGTCTGTGTGACCAATGGAATATGGCAGAGGTGAGGGTATATGACTTCCTAGTCTAACACACAAAGGGAATTGTGCCTATTTCCTTGCTCTCTTAGATTTCTTACTCTTAGGGAAGCCAACCACTATGTCATGAGGACACTTAAGCAGCCCTGTGAAGAGAATCACACAGGAAAGGAATTGAGGCCTCCTACCAGACAGCACCAACTTATAAGCCATGTGAGTGCACTATCTTGGAAGTAGATCTATCAGCCCCAGTCAAGCCTTTAGATGACTATAGCCCCCGCTGACATCTGACAATCTCCTGAGAGATCACAAGCCAGAACTAGCCCAATCAAACTGTTCCCCAATTCCTGACCTACAGAAAATGTGAGAGAGAATATATGTTTATTGTTACGCTATTGTTTTAAGCAACCTGTTACACAGCAATACAACTAGAATTCAGAAAAAGAAATCTTAAAATCAGCATGAAAAAGACAAACAACATAATGGGGAAATGGGCAAAAGACCTAAAGAGACACTTTACAGAATAATAATAATAACCAAATGGCCAATAAGCTCAATGAAAGTTGCTCAACTTCATTAACTATTAGGGAAATGAATAAAAACATCAATGAGATGCCACTGCACACCCACCTGAATGTCTATAATGAGAAAGATGAAAAATACCACTTAGAAAAGATGTGGAGAAAATGGAACTCTCACATACCACAGTGGGGTATACCACTTGAGCAAACTACTTTTGAAAACGGTGTGTAGAAAGCAGTCTACTAAACCTACCCCAGCAGTGCCACTGCACTCTTAGATACGGACCTAACAATATTTGTACACATAGCCATGCCCTGCATTATGATGTTTTGGTCAGTGACAGGTCACATATACAACAGTGATCTCATAAGATTATAATACCATATTTTACTGTACATTTTCTATGCTTAAATATGTTTAGATACACAAGTACTTACCACTGTGTTACAATTGCCTACAGCATTCAGTACAGGAATATGCTGTGCAGGTTTGTAGCCTAGGAGCAACAGGTTCTAGCATATGGCCTAGGTGTATAGTAGGGTATACCATCTAGGTTTGTGTCAGTCTGCTCTGTGATGTTCTCACAGCGATGAAATTGCCTAACAATGCATTTCTCAGAACATATCCCTATCATTAAGTGACACATGACTGTATATTTTCTGAAAGACATGGATTAGAGTTTTTATAGCAGAACTAATCATAATAGTAAAAAAACTGGAAACTACCTAACGTCCATTGCAATAGAATAGATAAATACAATATTTACACAGTGGAGCACTATACAGAAATAGCATTGAATGAGTTCTAACTCATTTCAACTGTGCAACAGGGATGTGTCTCGCAGACATAATGTTGGACTTCTGAGGGGCTGGTGATGATCTTTCTGTGTTTTGAAATCTGACTGCTTGTTACATGAGTGTGTTCAGTTTGTGGAAATCTGCTTATGTGTTAAAAAAAAAAAAAGATTTTGAAAACCTCTACTTTCTGTGATGTGTTGAGAGGGCAAAAAAACATCCCAGGTCAGATCATGACATCTGTAGTTTTAATGTTCAAGCTCAAGATGAAGTCATGTGTGGACGTCTATTCCTCTAACTCAGTGGTAATCAAATTATAGTCTGCAGGCAAAATTCAGCCAGCTGTCTCTTCTCGTAAATAAAGTTTTATTGGGGCACAGCCACACCCATTTGTTTATGCATTATCTATGATTGCTTTCTCCTGACACCAGCAGAGTTCAATAGTGAAATAGTTTGTATGGTCCCCAAAACCATCTGCTCTGATTGATTGAGAAGCTTCTGATGTTGTTGCATTACTTCTTTGTCCTCTTCACTCCTTGTCCCCTCTTGCCCTAGCTCAAGCCTGTATATCAAGGCCTTTTCCAAATACAGACAAGCTCTGTGACTTTCTGAATAAAGGACAAATTGGGCCAGTGCCATGCTCACCATTGCCCCGCCTTTGTCATATGTCTGATTATTGGGACACAACCCAGGTGCTCCCATGATGTGCACCATGAAATGGAATGATCAGATTGTTCGTTTGGCTCATTTCTAACCTGCTTCTGAAGATAAGATTGAATTTGACAACAACGGCAGCTCAGGTCTTGCAGAACACCTGCACACACTCAAGCTATTTAAGTGGAAAGAGATCTGTAAGTGTAAGTGCATAGTTTTTGGAAAAGAACATCTAGACAGACTCGTTTTGATTATTAACTTCAGCCCTTCTCCAGTACATGATCACAGATGGGCTCTCGATTCCCATGGCTCTGTTTTTAGCTAAGAGTATGTGACACATGCCAGGTGTTTGGCAATTACATCTTGTTGAACGTGGTCACTCATGTGGAAATACAAAAATCACTCACTGTTTGAATCAAGAAAATTGTCACTGCCAAACATGTTTCAGACATTCTTTTTCCTGAAGTGTTTTCTCCCTGCCCATTTATAACCAGCTGTCTTTAAGGCATTATTTTTCCTTAAGAAAGGACTTATTAAAATGAAAGAAAATAACTTTGGCAGGGATTGTTCAATAGTTAAACTCTAAGTTTCAAGTGAAAACTTTGGCTTTCTTTTCTGCATTCTTTCAAGGCTTTGCTCTGTGACCCTGGTTTAGCTTATCTGGTCTTTCATCTGTAAAAAAAAAAAAAAAAAGAAAAGTTTAAGTTTATATTCACTCATTCCTCAAGTGATCTAGTGAATGATTATTGTCCGTGAAGTTTTTAGATACCTTGCTGAAAGAGATGATGGAATTTCAAAATTAACCCCCGTGACAAGAAAAGGCAGTACATTTCCACTGCCAGTACTTTGTGATAAAGAGTGATTTATGTCCATACATGCTCCCGACTTGCAGAGTATTTTGGAGTGATACAATCATTGTATAATTTTATGCATCTTTAGCTAAAGGGAATGAGAAGGAATCTGGCTAAAGAGAAGAATTTTCTATGGGGAAGGAGAAATTGTACAGAAATTCAAAAGGAAAGACTTTAAAAACTTATTTGTTAATTTTTTTTTTTTTTTTTTTTTTGCTTGTGTTGGTTGAAATTTCAATTAAGTCACCAGAAACACATATTGAATACATGTTACATTCAAGGCGCTATTGTGGATACAAAGACATTTTAGAAATCCTCTTTTTGAAATACAAAAAATTTTTTGGAGTAAAAACATCACAAGTTCAAATCCTGGCTACACCTTTTACTGGATGTGTTACCTTGGAGAGCTTACTTAATTAATCTGAGTCTTAATTTTCTCATCCAAAATTGGAGGGAATCATTATACACCCATCCCTTACTGTTGGAGTGAGGAGGAGGAAATGAAGTAAAGTATATAAAGTGCTCAATAGAGTGCCTAGAAAGGAACCAGTAGTAAATACTAGCCATGTGATTGTGGTTGTCATATTATAAAGTATTTCACAATTGAATCTGCTGTTGTTAAGAAAAACTTTCCAAAACTTAGATCATAGAAAGATTACAGTGTGCCCTTTCCGTGTCATCTAGAACGTTATCTTCATGCCCACCTAAGGTGCAGCGAATGTAGGCAACTTTGATTTCTTATTTACTTGATTAAACTCAAGACTTTATAAAATTAGATGACAACTAGTAAAAAATTGATAAACTGAAAGAGATGGGAAGGAGATTTTGTCAGATAGAGATGTAGATTATTTCTTTCCATTAGAAAAGTATTATGGGTTTTTTCCCCCATCTGACATTAAGCATTTTTTGTCTCTAGCTTGGAGATCTTGTTTCAGCATTCTTTCAGAGACTATAAATGCTTAAGGAACAAGCATTCTCCTTTGGACCAGCTATACCATCCTGCTGGCTCCTTCATTTGTGAGTTAAATAAATCTTCAAAAGATGTTCATTTATTGTATGTATAACTATGCTTTTAACTTCTTGAAAATTGTAATTTGATAGTTCATAGCCTCATCTTTTCCCTCTCCTCTTTGAACTTATTAGGAGAGAATAATATTTGAATCTTCCAGGATGCTCACTGAAAGAGCTGAAATTGTCTTGGTATTAGAGGGTTAGGATCTTTCATACAAAAGAGCTATAGTTAAGACCAAAAAAAAAAATCATCGTACCTCAGTGCCCAACACACAGTAGATTAAATGTACTCATCCACAATCAGCACAGACTCCAGTCCTTAGACATGAACATACCCTTACAATTTTGAATCCTAAGTGTGTCTACTGTGGACAGCATATAGTTAGATCTTATTTTCTTTATCCAGTCTGATAATCGCTGTCTTTTGATTGGATTGTCTAATCTATTTACTTTACAGTTATTGATACAGTTGGATTTATGTCTGCCATTTTGTTTTGTTTGCTTTCTACATGTCTCAGGTATTTTTTGTTCCTGTCTTCCTTCTTTACAATTCTCTTTTGTAGTAAGTAGACATTTTCTAGTGTATCCTTTTAATTCCTTTAATTACATTTTAACTTTTTAAGGTTTTTTTTTTTTTTTTTTAGTGGTTGCTATACAGCTTACAGTATACATCTTAATTTATTATAATTCACTCCTAATATTCTAACCTAATTCTGGTAAGATATTAAAACTTTATTCCTATATAACTCCATTCCCTACCCCTATTTTGTGCTATTACTGCTATATATGTGGTGTCTGTATATGTTAGAAACCTAAAAATACATTGTTATAATTATTGCTTTACATAATCTTATGTCTTTTAAAGCGGCTGAGAGAAGAAAGGAGAGCAAGTATATATTTACAGAGTTTGTTATATATTAACCTTCGTATTTATTACTTCTGGTTCTCGTCACTTCTTGTGGACTGGAGTCAGCATCTGATGTCATTTCCTTATACCATATCCTCACAATTTAACTTCTTCTTTAGAAGTAGACTTTACAATTTTTATGAGATGTGATCAGAAGTATTAGACTCTTTCTTGTGTGTGTGGGGGGTGGTTCTAGAGAACTATCCATGCCTTACCTAATTCAGTTTAAGACTCTTGTCAATAAGTTTTAACTTTACATCCAAAATAAGAACAAGATATTCTTATTTTGGATGTTAGCTCTTCCACATACAGAAGGACAAATACAAATATTTCATTATTACTTAATCCCACCCTGAATCTTTTCTTCCTTAGAAATACTTTTAAAACATGAAGAAATCAGAGGGGTTTTTTTTTTTTTTTATTGACACTAATTTATTTAACAAACTTCAAGGGTTTTGGTAATCTAATGGAATAGCCTTTGACTCTTTGACCTAAAATGTTTTCCTGGGAAAAGACAACTTTGGGCTGGGCACGGTGGCTCACGCCTGTAATCCCAGCACTTTGGGAGGCCGAGGTGGGTGGATCATGAGGTCAGGAGTTTGAGACCAGCCTGGCACACATGGTGAAACCCTGTGTCTACTAAAAAATACAAAAAAATTAGCTGGGCGTGGTGGCACGCACCTGTCATCCCAGCTACTTGGGAAGCCGAGGCAGGAAAATCGCTTGAACCCGGGAGGTGGAGGTTGCAGTGAGCAGAGATCGTGCCATTGCACTCCAGCCTGGGTGACAGAGTGAGACTCCATCTCGAAAAAAAAAAAAAAGACAACTTTGTTTTTTGGTGGGAGTAGCTTTTGCTTTCGGTTTTCTTTTCTCCTTAAGTTTTTGGGAATTCTGATAAGCAACTGCACTGTTCTTGACCACACTATGCATTTTAATTTTTAAAAGTCTAGCTCTGGTGACTAATTGCTCAGTTTCTCCAAGAGAAGAAGGCCTGAGCTTTCACCTCTAGCAATGTTTACAGTCAGATAATGAGGTGAAGGCAGGGAGAAGAGACCTCTTCTTCCGGTGGCAAAATGGGAAATAATCCTTGTGTTTCTCCTCTTCACAAAGAGACCACACTGAACCAATTGTTTAGTAGTGCTTCCCAAACTTCAAGGCGCATACTAATTACCTGGAGCTTAGTTGAAATGCAGATTCTGATTCCAAAGGTGGAGGGTGCAGCCCAGTGCTCTGCAATTCTAACAAGCTCCTGTGTGCCGCGGATGTTGCCAGTGACTGGGGAACCAGACTTTAAGTAGCAAGGGTTAGCGCACTCATTCTCAAACTTCCTGTACATTACAATCGCCTGGGGGATTTTTAAAAATTACTGATTCCTGGGGCCCATGCCCAGAGATTCTTATTTAATAGACTGTGGTTGTCATAGTAATGTGCAGGCAGGCTGGAGAGTTACTGAGAATTACAAGTTAAAAGTGCAAGAGACTATGATCAAGTCAGGAATATCATAGCTCAGTCTATGCATCACCAGAACCCAGGTTCTGTGTCAGAGTTTGAGTGTCTTCATGGCCAGGATGTCCTGAATATGGCTACCAGATAAATCAGATTTCTCTTTTTTACATTGTAAACCAAAAATAAATTCTAAGCCCCCAACCAACTGAATGGACCTCCCTTTCAGCCAAGGGAATTCCAAAGTAAACCTGAAAAACTAGTTCAGGCCATGATGGGAAGTGGGAGGGTCGGATGTGCCTCATGATACCCTCCTCCCTTTGGAGTTTAGGCACAACTGACCAGCATTAACATTAAAATGGAGCTCTTAAGACTGACAAAGCAGACTCTTTGTAGCAAATAAGAAACTAAATTCCAACTTGACTCTAGTATAGCATCACATTGACAAATAGCAGGCCGTGAAAGAAATCAAAGTATTTTATCCCAAAACATATTTCTTTGACATATTTTGAAATGGCCCTGCAAAGCTGCCTATTGTAAGGAAAATCTACTTTCTGTAGCGAATCCCCTTCTCTTTCCAGGTCTTTTCCTGATCCAGGAACTTAATTAACTAAGACTATAGTACTTTTTTAAGTTTGGTAAGAGACATTTACCATCTAATTTGTCTGAAGCCTGCTACCTGGAGGCTTCATCTGCATAATAAGAACCTTGGTCTCTACAACCCTTTACCCTAACCCAGATGCTCCTTTCTACTGATACTGGGTCTTTAGATAACAACTTAACTCTTTCAACCAATTTGCAATCAGAAAACCTATGAATCCATCTATGGATTCCTTGGGCACATGTTCTCAGGACCTCTTGAGACTGTGCCTTGGGCCTTGGTCACTCATATTTGGCTCAGAATGAATCTCTTTAAATATTTTACAGAGTTTGACTCTTTTGTCAACATCATTGATCCATATTCAGTACAACTTTAATACAACTAATAAAGGAGGAGACCACCCCTCGTATTGTCTTATGCCCAATTTCTGCCTCCAAAGAAAGAAAAAGTAAAAACTAAAAGGCAGAAATGAAATCCACAAGCAGACAGCCCGGCACCACACCCTGGGCCTGGTAGTTAAAGATCGACCCCTGACCTAATCAGTTATGTTATCTGTAAATTACAGACATTGTATAGAAATGCACTGTGAAAATCCCTATCCTGTTTTGTTCCGATCTAATTACCAGTGCATGCAGCCTCCAGTCACGTACCTCCTGCTTGCTCAATCAATCATGACCCTCTCACACGTACCCTCTTAGAGTTGTGAGCCCTTAAAAGGGACAGGAATTGCTTACTCAGAGAGCTCGGCTCTTGAGACAGGAGTCTTGCCGATGCCCCCAGCCAAATAAACCCCTTCCTTCTTTAATTCGGTGTCTGAGGAGTTTTGTCTGCGGCTCGTCCTGCTACACTACAATTAGATCTCTATATAGTTGCAGCATACCAAGAGAGCCATCTGCTAAGGTGCAGGCAATAAAGGAATGCAAGTAGAATATTTAGAAACAATTAAGATACTGACGGACAATGGCCATATCTTATACAAATGGACAGTGGTCCGATCATATAGGACAACAGAATCCTGACCCACAATCTCTGCCAAGAATGGTCAGGACTTGGTCAGTGACTGCCAGCCTCCCTAGTTTTTGCCTCCATTTTCAACTCAGGACCAACCAGAGAAAGGCAAATATGCTCCCCAAATCAATCACGTAAGATGCCCCATTTCTAATTATCCCACCTCCAGCTTCCCCATGCTGGCAACCTCTAATCAGAGCATACTCGGAGCCTTTTTTATCCTACCATAAATCTTTCCTACTCCTCTGCCCACCTTGGAGTCTCTGCAAGTGATGGTGGCTGACTCCCTTGCTCTGAATAAAGAGCTTCTGTTTGTTTTCTTTTGGGTGGTCTTTGTTTATTTCCACACAACAATGAAACTAAGAGTCAGTTTGCTTTTCATTATCACCATCCACCAGAATTTCTGAAAAATTACAGAGATACAATGCTCTGCCTAGGTAAGGGTGGACTGCTCCCATCACCTTGTCCCCCTTGGCAATGTCACCACTTGTAACACTTTTTCAGCTAGCTCTTACAACACAGCTTGATATCCAGGCTGCCGTGGAACTCCACACATTTTTTCTCTTTCTGAACCTGCTGCTCCTTGTGACCCCTATCTCTATACCCAGGGGCTTTCCTCCACTTCTAGAGACCTTTGTTCAGCTTCCGTTCTAACTGTTCAAGGTCACGATGCTTCTAGGAGGTCACAACCTCTAACTCCTCTCCTTTCCTTGTCCCAGCACTTTCCCCCACCCTGAGCTTGGCTCCAAACCTCAGTTTTTCACTTTGGTTTCTATTGTTCTATTTCCTGCAAATTGGTCCCTAGCCCATTACAAATTAACATTTATAGAATTGCATAATTAACATGAGATAAATCAAGAGGCTCTTATCTATGAAAAAATGAGCATGTGCATTCTCCATGTGTTATTCAGTCAAAATGCAGTTGATAAACTGCTTCCCAAAGTAGTTTATCAGATTATGACAAGGCACATTAAACCTAGAGGTATAGTCGGTTTAAAAAGAAAAAAAAAAAAAAGCCACTGTATCTGTCGGTTAGTTTTGCCTCAGTCCCCCTCTCCTATTCCATCTACCCCAACTCCAAAATCCATCCTCAATTCTCTGAATTTCTGGTATGTGTTGAAAACTACTTGCCAGCACATTCTTCTGACCATCTTCATAATGGATGGAAATAGAACAGGGAAGGATTAAGAAGAAAAGTGCTAAGAAAAATTATCTAGAACTTGGAAATAAGGCCAGGAGAGTTCAGGATATCCTTTCAATGTCATAATAGTATGTTGGTTTATAAGCCCACCCCAGGGCCTTCCATAGGAAGATACCTTTGAATAACTTGCTATATACCATTTGTTAAAGATCCCAGACTTTGTGAAGTAACTTGTTAAGTTGTATAACGTCTGGGAGAGATGCAAATCATTTTCCCAAAGATTATAGTTTTATTGCCCTGTAGGACATTAAGCAGTTTTGTATCCAACCTATCAATCTCATTCAAACACTCTTCTTTTTTAATGTCTATAAATTTCCAATGCTCTTTGAGATACCTTTATTGTCTCATTGGTTCCATCATTAATTAATTGAATTAAACCTTTGACCTGAGCCGTGATTTTAACTTTTTGAAAATGATACTTTGAAAAGAGTCATGAACAGTCGACATGGGAGCCAGTCATGGCAGATGTGATGAATGAAAAAGAGAGGCCAGATTTATCAATGTAGCTATTCTAATCCTTTCACAGATTCCTGCTTCTAGTTATTTTTTTGTAACACATACTATTAACTTCCCTTTAGGAACCATAGCCTCAGAAAAGCTTTTCCACAACATTAATTACAAGAGGAATCTGGAAAGGTACATAACATCTGCGGCCTCTAACCTGTGTGGTAATGGGCTGGTGGGAGTCTTGGGGATTACAAGAGTAACTAGCACACAATGGAAGCAGCCCTCCCATCCTCATCCCATGGGGAACCCCCGGGACAGAGGACTGAACTGGCCCACCATTTCCCAGAGCCAAACTAGGAAAGAAAACTGACTTTTCCAAAATGATAATGAAGCAGCATTGTTGTATGGGGTAAATACCCGAGATTCATTGTCTCACGGTCACGGAAAACTAGAATACGGATACACAAGGAGTGAGCTTAAGAGCAGAAGTTTAATAGGTGAAAGAGAGAGAAGAGCTCTCTCCTGCAGAGAGAGGGGTCCTGAATGGGTTTCTGCTTCTGAGGTGAAATGTAGTGTTTTGTTTTGTTTTGTTTTGTTTTTTTGAGACGGAGTCTCGCTCTGTCGCCCAGGCTGGAGTGCAGTGGCGTGATCTCCGCTCACTGCAAGCTCCACCGCCTCCCGGGTTCACGCCATTCTCCTGCCTCAGCCTCCCTAGAAGCTGAGACTACAGGCGCCCGCCACCACGCCTGGCTAATTTTTTTGTGAAACGTAGTGTGTTTTATAGATGAACTTGAGAAAGTGGTGTCTGATTTATATAGGGGACGAAAGATTGGTCGGACCAGGTGTGCCATTTGCATAAGGCACGAAAAACTGGTTAGGACTAGGTGTGCCATTTGCATAGGGCACGAAAAGCTGGCCACCCACACCCTGATCTTTTTATTACACAGATGGGTCCGCTACCTGTCTGGCGCCATGTTGCCTGTTCCTTTACTGTACACATGGTGACAAAGAAAAGGGAAGATGGAGCCTCCATGTTGAACATACCTGGCCCCCAGGTAGCCCTTTTCTTTTGGCACCACTGCTGGCATTCACCTGTGCAAGCTTCCACCTTGCTTATCTATGTCTGCAGCTCGATTTTTCAGGCTGCTCTTTGTTCAAAGAGAATAATTTCTTGGCTGTTTTTTGTTAGAAGGAAAGCCTTGCCGAGGACTCTTTTACCCTATCTGCCTAAATAATTTATTTCTACCTCCTGCATCAATGAGGCAGCTTAACTTGTGCCTAAAAGTCAATCACAAAGACCCATGTTGGAGCAGTAGCTATTTCATAACAACCTGAAAAAGCCCAAACACCCTGCAAGTTCTAATATCCAACCAAGGAGAAACCTTAGCCTCCATGAGGGAGAGAAGTACTTGTCTGTGAAATTTGTTGGCAATAAAATATTTAAACAGCTAGGTCCCTTGATATAGTTCTGACATTGGGGTGTGTATGTGTGTGTTTACAAAGGAATCTTTTTGTTTTTTTCTGCTCAAAAAAGGAAGAAAGATCTTTTCATGTTTTTATTTTAAAAGAAGCCATTAGGTCCTACAAGGTCAGCGGCCTGCTTGTTTTCTGGTTTCTTATCTCACAAAACTCCTTGTCATTAACTATGTGTTTTCAATCACCTAGTGTGTATTTAAGTGGCTTTTTCTGATTTAAAAGGTATTTCATTTTTTTGAAGATATTATAAGGCACGTTCATCTCTTTATTGTAGTATAGGCATTCAGGCTGCTGTTTGCACTGTGGTCTGCTATTTTATGTGCTATTTTGTATTTATCTGGCTCTGAAGCGTGGAGTCTATCAACAAAATAGGTACTGGGTAGGTGTAGTCTGAAATGTTGATCTAAAGCATTCGTATCTCAAACCTTATGGAAGTTTATTTAGTTAGGCATGGCTTGAAATACTAAGGTGACTGAGTGAGAACATAAATGAAAATCTTATTTTTAAAAAATCTCCTTAACTAAAAATACCTAGAGTCGTTCCATATTTTGACAACTCTTTAACAAAGCTGTTTGGCAGTTATTAGCTAGAAATGCAAAGGGGTGAGCCAGTTGCCTAGAATGATGCCCTTTTAATTATTGGATGAACTTTCTTAAATATTGAAAACAACTTAAGGTTGTGTACATTTTGTTTTGCTTCAGTCTAAGAATTTATCTATCCCTGAGTAATCTAGAAAGCAGATCTGAGGGATCGAGCAGGTGCAGGGTTTTCCTATTACAGTTCTGCAAGCCCAAACAATACTTCCTTCTGTGCTTTCACCCTGAAAAAGATATCCTGAACAGGGGTCTCCCAATGCTTGAGGTCAGTCTCCAGATCAGAGCTGTGTTCTCTGGACACTCACTTGTTTTCTGAACCAGTGAGAGGTGAACAGTCTCTGTTGTCCCCTTGCTTTTCCTGGCTCCCCTTCCTCCCACATACCTTTGCTATTTGTCCGGAAACACAGGCAGGAATATAAATAACTTAAATATACAGTGTTTTCCTTAAGTGGCTGGTTATTTTGCAATAGATTGTTCGAGAAAATCTCCCCGAAAAATTGCTGCTTCCTTTTGGTGATGTTAGCTCAGGCTTTCCCCTTGTGTTTTCCAGAAAATTCCATGTTCAAGAAGCTGAACTTTCGTGCTCCACATAAAAGCTTCGGGGTATGCTTAACCTTCTCCCTCTTCTGAACTGCGTCTGACATTTGAATGTTCCCTGTCCTGCTACAGGAAGATCTTCACTTACTGCTTCTAATTGGATTTGTAAGGATGAACTTGTCTATTTTTCCCTTTAGTCCTGCCATGAGGCTAAGATGAATGGCCCCTCATAAATTGCTGGCCTGGTCATTTATCTGCAACACCTGCGTGTTATTATCCCATAATAACACGGATAATGAAACTGAGTGGTATAAAACCAGCATCGAGTGGGGAGGCTCATTAAAAGAACGGCTTTGTTACATGGCACCCCTGTTAGTGGCAGTCTTTTCTTCTGGCATGGCCCTCCTTTTTTGTAAACCTGGGGCCTTTTAGGCGGGACCTGGCTTTTTTTTTTTTTTTCCCTGCCCCAAGGTACAGAAGGAAGAGTTGGCCTTCTCCCAGTCTACTCGGTCTCTAGACTGTGCTGTCCAATATGGTGGATGTGAGCTGCATGTGGCTTTGAAATACATTTGAAATGTGGCTAGTCCAAATTGAGATGAACAGTAAGTGCAAAATTCATACCAAATTCCAAAGTCTTCATACAGAAAGGTAAAAGAATATCAAATATCTTGATTTTTTCATATTGATTATATTGAAATGATAATATTTCACATATTATCACTTGAACATCGACAGGGTTGGGGCACCAACTGCTGCACAGTAGAAAATTCAAGTATAACTTTTGATTCCCCAAAAACTTTGCTAATAGCATACTGTTGACCGGAAGCCTTACCAATAACATAAACAGTCAATTAAAACATATTTTGTGGCCGGGCTCGGTGGCACACGCCTGTAATCCCAGCACTTTGGGAGGCCGAGGAGGGCAGATCACAAGGTCAGGAGATTGAGACCATCCTGGCTAACACGGTGAAACCCCATCTCTACAAAAAATACAAAAAATTAGCAGGGCGTGGTGGCGGGTGCCTGCAGTCCCAGCTACTCAGGAAGCTGAGGCAGGAGAATGGCGTGAACCCAGGAGGCAGAGCTTGCAGTGAGCCGACATCCAGCCACTGCACTCCAGCCTGCGCCACAGAGCGAGACTCCATCTCAAAAAAAAAAAAAATGTTGTATGTTATATACTGCATTCTTACAATAAAGTAAGCTAGAGAAAGAAAAATGTTATTAAGAAAATCATAAGAGAACATACATTTCCTATTCATTAAGCGGGAATGGATCATCATAAAGGTCTTCATCTTCATCATCTTCGTGTTGAGTAGACTGAGGAAGAGGAGGGGTGGGTCTTGCTGTCTCAGGGGTGGCAAAGGTGGAAGAAAATCTACATATAAGTGAACCCACACAAGTCAAACTTGTGTTGTTTAAGGGTCAACTGCATTAGGTGAAATAAAATACATTATTAAAATTAACTCTACCAATTTTTTTTACTTTTTTTTTTTTTTTTTGAGACAGAGTCTCACTCTGTTGCCCAGGCTGGAGTGCAGTGGCGCGATCTCGGCTCACTGCAAGCTCCGCCTCCCAGGTTCACGCCATTCTGCTGTCTCAGCCTCCCGAGAAGCTGGGACTACAGGCGCCCGCCACCACGCCCAGCTAATTTTTTGTATTTTTCGTAGAGACAGGGTTTCACCGTGTTAACCAGGATGGTCTCGATCTCCTGACCTCGTGATCCACCCGCCTCGGCCTCCCAAAGTGCTGGGATTACAGGCGTGAGCCATTTTTTACTCTTTTTTAAAATGTGGTCACTAGAAATTTAAAATTCCATTTGGCTTGTATTTGTGGCTCACATTCTGTTGCCATTAGGTACTGCCATGCTGGACAATTGTCCACCATCTTCACCCAACAGCTGTCCACCTTTGCAGACCACACCATTCCGTTGTGATGGCCTCTTTCCACCTACATGGGCTCCCCAGAAACTCCTTAGTTGTCCTCAAAGTTGGGCTTACCGTTTTCCTCCACCCAACTCCAAACTATCAACCAAGACAACTTTAATATGTATTGAAATCAAACCAATAAGCATTAATGAGTTGCTTACTGGCTCTGGATTTATATTTTTTATGAGTAAAAACTAGATTGCAAAGAATATATAGTTTATTAAGGGAGAAAGGACTACAAGCAAATAATTATAATAAAGTGAGAAAAGTTCTAGAATACACAGTATGTATAAAGTACTACTACTGGACTCAAGAAAAGCAAGATTGATTCTGCCTGTGATTATCAGAGGAAGTGAGATGCTGCGGGTGAGGGAGTTCATGGAGGTGGAAAGTGCCTGTTAGATGACAGAGCTGCAGGAGACCATAGGAGGCAAGGCTGCAGAGGTGTCGTGGGACCATATGATGGCTCTGGTGGGTGCCCAGGGGGCCAGGCTGCATAGGACCAGATGGTGCTATATAGATAAGGATGCACAGATGATGGAGCTGCATGGAGCTGTGGGAGATAAGGCTGCTGTCCTGCCAACTTCAGAAGCATAAGAGGAGAGTTTTGGTGGTAAAGCTGGAGCAGGGTAGGGCGCAGAAGTTGTTACGGGAGGAGGATAGGGTGCTTAGTGGTCTCAGCTGTCAAGCTGTGTTGGTCCCCATCCTGTGCACACACTTCTTTTCGTGCATACCTGCTAGGAACTATCAGAAGGAAGGAGCTGGAGAATGTACCAATGTGTCACTCAGCTTCTGCAAAGATGTGCAGATCTGCTCTCTAACAGGAGAGCTGCTTTTGCACTGAAAAGTTTAGCAGAAATAATGACCTAGTTCACCTGCCTCAAAGCTGGCTGACTTGCCCAGGCAATAGGCTGGATGTTTATTAAAAGTGAAAACTCACTCTCCAATAAATGCCTTACTTGTCAGAACCTTCTCTCTACCTCTCCATGACACAGAATCCAGGGTAATGAGCAGTTACAGAATGCATGCACTTTCTTTGCTCTTGAAACCCAAAGACAGAACGTAGGAGGACCCCCTCCGCCTTAGTGTGTTACAGATCATTTTCTGGTGCAGCCAGGATGGGATATTAGAGAGCAGTCAGTCAGCTCCACAGCTGTGTGCCCGGAACTGACACACAGCCCCATCTCTGCCTTCGTGGTCACACATGGAGAGGGCACACATGATGTGGAGTGGAGGGTGCTGGGAGAGAGAAATGCCTTACTCCAAAAAAAGCCAATGTTGAGGTTAGGTTTATTTTACTAAAAAAAAAAAAAAATTGAGGGCAGAGTCTCTCTACCAAGCCAGAAGCAGAGTGTTGATTCTCTGGAAGATTGTTGGCTCATGGGATTACCTGCAGAACTAAAAAACAAACAAGCAAAAAGCCACATCCCCGGAGATTATAATTTAATTGGTGTGAAGCTTTTTTTGTTTTGTTTTTGAGAGTTCCCTAGGTGCTTCCAATATGCAGCCAAGGTTGAAAAACCACTGGCTAGATTTTGAAAGTCCATCTTTTTGTTTGTTTGAGATGGAGTCTCACTCTGTGGCCTAGGCTGGAATGCATTGGCGCGATCTTGGTTCACTGCAACCTCCGCCTCCTGAGTTCAAGCGATTCTCATGCCTCAGCCTCCCGAGTAGCTGGGACTACAGGCGTGTGCCACCACGCCTGGCTAATTTTTGTATTGTTAGTAGAGATGGGGCTTCGCCATGTGGTCAGGCTATGCTCAAACTCCTGAACTCAGGTGATCCGCCCACCTTAGCCTCCCAAAGTGCTGGGACTACAGCATGAGCCACTGCTCCCCTGGCTGTCTTTTTTTTTTTTTTTTTTTTTTAGCTTACTGATTGCCACTGACTTTCACTTAAATTGGGAGGAGGTAAAATTGAGGTCATTGATTCAGGGTTTGGGAAACTGCATGGGCAAGTACAAAGTAGCTGAGAAAGTCTAGGCTGTGTCCAGGGGTGAGAAATCAGGGCTAGCGCCTGAAACCTCACAGCATTAGCCCTGAAAGGGCAAGAAGAAGCAACTGCAGATCTTATCTTTCTCTAAGACCTGTGATTCTCAAATAGAATCACCTGAAGGGCTTGTTAAGCCACAGATTGTGGGGTCCCATCCACCCCCTCACTTTCCAGATTCAGTGATGGGGTGGAGGCAAAAAATGTGCATTTCTAACATGCTCCCAGGTGATGCCAATGTTGCTAGCCCCAGAAATACAAGGGAGAACAGGATTACTTAAAATGAAAATGCAGCAAAAAGCCCCAGGCATTTTTCCTGAGCACCTACTACGTACCTGGTACCACAATGTCCCTGGGGATACACAGGAGGAGCCACAGTTCCTGCTGTCCATAGCTTGGCAGTGTCTTGATGCAGAGACCTATAGACAAACATTTCCATTTTGTTAGGTTCTATGGAGGAGACTTCCAGTTCCCTCTCCGAGATGTGGGAGTTAGAAATAGCGTGGCTCTAGGCCGGGGGCAGTGGCTCACACCTGTAATCCCAGCACTTTGGGAGGCCGAGGCAGACGGATCACCTGAGGTCAGGAGTTCGAGACCAGCTTTGCCAACATGGTAAACTCTGTGTCTTCTAAAAATTTGAAAATTAGCTGGGCACGGTGGTGCACACCTGTAACCCCAGTTACTTGGGGGGCTGAGGCACAAGAATCACTTGAACCTGGGAGGTGGAGGTTGCAGTGATCTGAGATATCATACCACTGCAGTCTAGCCTGGGCGACAGAGCAAGACTTCATCTCAAAAAAAAAAAAAAAAAAAAAAAGGAATAGCGTGGCTCCCACCCTTATAACATCAAAAAGCCAGATGGTCTGGGCTTAAAATGATTAAAGAAAGAAAAAAAAAAGCCAGACAAACTGCAAGTTCAAACCTTTCTTGAATCCATCAGAAAGCTGAGGTCACAGGGCAAACAACTAAGCCAACATCAAAGGACAGACAGACAGTGGCAGGGGCAGATGAGACCTGAGCCCTTGCTTACCTGAGTCAGAGGCAGCTGGACATGAGTAAGAAGAATTCACTAGAATTTTTTTAGCTTGTTTTAAAAATTATTTTTTGAAGTCTCATGTGGGTTTTTAGCCACAGTTTGAAATTCATTTTGAAACAAGACTCCCAGCTGTGACACCTCTAGCTTCCCCACAATGACAGCTGGGCCATAGCAGAGGAGTGAGGGAGGAATATGGAAGGAACCCAAAACTTCTATTGTATCAAGATCCTTCAAGTCAGGAATGAAAGTGGATGAGTTTATACTGTTGGGGAAAGCCCTTGGCAGCTCTGAACCTTAGTGTTTTGGGTACCCAAAGGGCAGCAGGAGGAAACTCAGTCAACAGCACCCACACTAACTGCCGCAAATGGTATTTCTTCCCACAAGACGTCTGCAGTCCAAGGACTGAGTCAACCACAAGGATCAATAAGGATTCACTTTGCTAGCAATTTCTACCACTGATGGGCTTGTCCCTTTGCAGATCTGGAGACACCACCAGAGCTCTTCTCTCCGACAGTGTTTCCATTCTAGGGCCATCCCAGCACAGCCTCCCAATAAACTCACCCTAAGTTTCCTTGTAATAAAATAAACCAAGTGAAGGCAGGCAAAATCTTTAATTGCCAATAGTTAGGCAACTCCTGTAACCTTTTCTGCACATAAAAGTTATGGCCCTGTAGGTTTGAGATAAAACTGGATTGTTATTGGAAGAGCTGAGATCTGGAAATAGTTTTGCTGGACTTTCTGAAGTCTTTAATCCCATAAATATATATCATTTTTATTTTATGTGGACTTTTGGATAACATAAAAGAATTTAATGGAAAAAATGTTCATCTTCCAGGAAAACACTAATAACTAAGATTTCCTTCTTAATGAGAGGCCAACAGGGGTCAGGCTAACTAGACAAGAGAAAGATAATTCCTCATATATTTTATGTTCCTTATTCTTTGTACCTTATTTTTCATAGCTCTTATGAGCCCTGAACCATATGAGTCTGTGAACCATACTGACTGGGAAAATACTCAACTCGGTCCTTCCCCTCAGAATTGGTGTGGATTATTTTTACTTACTGTGAATCCAGATTTACTTCCAGACCACCCCTTCTTTACCATTGCCCACAAACCAGGAACTCAAGGAGAGATGTAGCTGAATAAGAAATGTTCTTTTATCTTAAACAATTTTTAAGAAAAAAACAAACAACTCCATCAAAAAGTGGGCAAAGGATATGAACAGACACTTCTCAAAAGACGACATTTATGGAGCCAGCAGACATATGAAAAAAAGCTCATCATCACTGGTCATTGGAGAAATGCAAATCAAAACCACAATGAGATACCATTTCATGCCAGTTAGAATACTGATCATTAAAAAGTCAGGAAACAACAGATGCTGGAGAGGATGTGGAGAAATAGGAATGCTTTCACATTGTTGGTGGAAGTGTAAATTAGTTCAACCATTGTGGAAGACAGTGTGGCGATTCCTCAAGGATCTAGAACTAGAAATACCATTTGACCCAGCAATCCCATTACTGGGTATATACCCAAAGGATTAGAAATCATGCTACTATAAAGACACGTGTGTGTATGTTTATTGCACCACTATTCACAATAGCAAAGACTTGGAACCAACCCAAATGTCCATCAATAATAGACTGGATAAATAAAATGTAGCACATACACACCATGGAACACTATGCAGCCATAAAAAAGATGAGTCCATGTCCTTTGCAGGGACATGGATGAAGTTGGAAACCATTGTTCTCAGCAAAATATCATAAGGACAGAAAACCGAACACTGCACGTTCTTACTCATAAGTGGGAGTTGAACAGTGAGAACGCATGGACACAGGGAGGGGAACATCATACACCAGGGCCTGTTGGGAGGTGGTGGGCTGGGGGAGGGATAGTGTTAGGAGAAATACCTAATGTAAATGACGAGTCGATAGGTGCAGCAAACCAACATGGCACATGTATACCTATGTAACAAATCTGCACGTTGTGCACATGTACCCTAGAACTTAAAGTATAATTTAAAAAATTAAAAACCACTAGCAAAAAAAAAAAATGTTGTTTTTTTGGTTATCAACATAAAATAAACTTTCTAGATTTTCCAAAAATTTAATCAGATATCTCGAATTTCCCGAAGTCCTGTTTGTTGGTGAATCCTTGGTATTTCTTTGAATCGTTCACTTTCAGTAATCCCCTCAAGCTAATTTTATCGTTCAGAGAAGAATCAAATCTAGTTTCCAAATATTCAGAGTTGTGAGTCTAATTTTATCCCCAAACTGAAATATTAGCTAGTTGTCCCATAGATTGCCCCTGGTCTCACCAACCTTGTTTTGGATCTGCTGAGGAAGTCTCACATCTAGAATCTTTAAAATGAAGTTTTGATCCTGATTCCCAGTTCCATATTCTGGTCTCTATATAAATTTCCCACCACATTAATTGATAGTTAATTATAGGACTCTCTTGGAACTGGCCAACTTCTCCCCATCAGTAATTGACTCAGGCCCAAACTGGATGTCCTGAACTGGCACTGGACGCAAGATGCCCCTTTGTGTCTACTCTCATCTGAACCCTAGAGCTGAAGCTTGACCATTCTAAATTGGTATGCAAGACTGGAGTCCACTGAAACGGGGCTGGGTGAGAGCACCTGGATTAAAATCCCCCCCACATTTTCCCTGGCAGTTGTGTTACCATTTAGGTTGAAAGAGGCGATCTTTGTGAGTGGAAATCCTCCAATACACTCATGATTTCACCAAAGACAAGTGTGACATATACTTCCATTCACTTGAACATTCACATGGATTTTCTAGAAATTTCTAAATACTACCAGAATTAACCACCTCATGTCCTAGGAGAATAAATACAAAATAATCTGGGGTTTCACTTTCCACGATTTCAGTTACTCATGTTCAACCAAGTTTGGAAAATAAGTATGAGTATAGTATAATAAGATATTTTGAGGCTGGGCACAGTGGCTCACACCTGTAACTCAGAACTTTGAGAGGCCAAGGTGGGCTGATCATTTGAGATCAGGAGTTGGAGAACAGCCTGGCCAACATAGTGAAACCCTGTCTCTACTAAAAATGCATAAACTAGCCAGGAGTGGTGGCCCACACCTGTAGTCCCAGCTACTTGGGAGACTGAAGCAGGAGAATTGTTTGAACCCAGGAGGCAGAGGTTACACTGAGCCAAGGTCACACCACTGCACCACTGCACCACTGCACCACTGCACTCCAGCCTGGGTGACAGAGTGAGACTCCATCTCAAAAGAGAGAAAAAAAAAAGATATTTTGAAAGAGAGAGACACCACATTTATTTAACTTTATTACAGTACATTATAATTGTTCTATTTTATTTTTAGTTATTGTTCATCTCTTGCCATGCTTAATTTATAAATTACACTTTATCATAGGTATGTATGTGTAGGAAAACACAGTTCATATAGGGTTCGGTGTTATCCAGGGTTTCAGGCATCCACTGGGGGTCTTGCAATGTATCCCCCATGGATAAAGGGGGACTACTCTATATCTACACACACATACTCACACAAATAGGTCACAGAAGAGTTTCACTGCATGGGAAAGGGATTATGCTGGTGAAATACTAAGCCAAGTATCGGTGTCCATTTGCTCATTCTCATTAGGATTAAACTGAAAGCTGTTTATCTGCTGCTAGTTGCACAGGGATATATCTTGGCTTTACTTTCCAAATGGTTTCTTGGCACAGTTTCATTGTTAGGGATATGGGATCCAAGACAAAACAAAAAACAAAAAAAAACCATTGTGCTTAAGGAGTATACAAGAATTATGATTCCTAGATCTTTATCTACCTTGATGTTTTGAAAACTTGCTTTAAGAGAAATAACATGGGCCTGGAGTAGAAGGACAGGAAGGAAGGGGAAGCTGAGAGAACAGCCAGGAAGCCGGGACTAACAGCTGTTCTATTTTTCTGAACAGGGGGAATAAAATTAGACAAGAGTCACAAACGCATGAGTGTAAAATAACAGCATGTCTAAGCAGGGCAGGGGTGTGGTGAGTCCTTATTGCTTGTGGGTAAAGGACAATTAAAATTAGTTTATGAAAAGTTCATAAAGATGAATAAAGTTAAAGTACTCAGTGTGGTATTCATCTCTCTCTAACACAGGCTCTTCCTGCTGTAGATGCGTGAAGGGCGTGCTGAGATTCGATGAGCTCACCACCTCAGTGGATTTCTACTATACTTACAGATTAAATACCAATTTCTTTACATTTCTGCCTTTCAACATTAAACCAAGGTGTGCCTAATGACGACAACAGCTTTCAACCAAAGGTCACAAGGACAGCTTCACAGGACTGAGTGACGTATCCACCTGGATTTATCTCTATGCAAAAGTCTTCATTTATGCCTTCTTTCTTTGTTCTTTCTCCAAACCAACCACTGTAAACTACACAACATGGCTCTCTGCTTATTCATTTTTTAAATTTTTGTTTATTTATTATACACAGATGGGGGTCTCACTATGTTACCCAGGCTGATCTCAAACTCCTGGCCTCAAGCAATCCTCCTGCCTCAGCCTCCCAAAGTGCTGGGATTACAGGCATGAGCCACCATGCTCAGTCCATGGCTCTCTGTTTATACCTCAGTTTTAAAAATCAGAGTAAATGGTCATCTTGGGCATTTGTTTTTCTGATAAAAGCTTCATAAATGTGCACACTCTTTTGCATCTGCCTGCTCTCCCCACAGGCCTGTTGCTGTCCAAACCAGTGTGAAGAGTATGACTTAATGGAGAAAACTACTGCTAAAAAGAGTCCATTAGCCCATTGGATGAATTTCTTGGACTGCATTAAAATCAGTTCAATCATTTAAAACAATTATTAAGTGCATAATATATAGCGGACCATTTTAGGCATGGAACACAGCACAGCAAATAAAACAGACACAAATCCCTGCCCTTGTGGAATGTAGACCCTAGTGGTGATATAGAAAAAAAAAAAAAAAAAAAATGAATAAAGGGAAGAGGGTTGGGAATGCCCAGGGTGGTGGTGGTGGAGCAGCTTTATATCGGTTGATCCAGGGATGTAATGTTTGTGGAGATGTTTCAGCAAAGAAGGACAAGAAGGGAACCAAGCAGATGTTTGGGAGAGAACATTCCACGAAAGTGAAATAACAAATGTGAAGTTCGTGGGGTGAGACTGCCCTGCTGATGGCAAGGCTACACTGACGCCAGGGTGGCTGCAGGGAGCAAGGGAGGAGGGGAAGCATAGTTTGGAATTATAATTAAAAATTTTTAAAAAGCCTTCTTTCTCAGCCTGATTCCTACTACAATAATGTTTCTGATTTTTCCTTCTCATTTTAGACAAGATAAATGATTTGAGGTATGTTATTACCAGAAATCATTAAAAAAAAAAATAAGGCCATGCTCTCTGATGTAGTTTCAATTATTACATTATTATCATATATGAACATATTCAGACTAAAAAAAAGATTATCATAGTCATGATAGTCACCACTATGACCACTAATGATACAGTTACATCACAGTTTACATAATCTCATTTGACCTTGTGATAATGCCTGGATAAGGGCTGCTTTCCCTTTCTGCAGATAAGGAAAATTGTCCAATGCATTATGTGACTTGTCCAAAATTGCTCAGCTAGTAAATGTTGGAGGAGGGATATGGACTAGAATTCCAGTATTATTTTTGCTAAATTACATGACTTTCAGTGCCAACACCTGCTCAGAACATCTCTACTCTCTATAATTTGCCCCTTTAAGAGAGAAAAGACCTGTAACTAAGAAAGATTGGTTTACCTAATAAGGAAAAAGTAAAATGAACAATGACATTTATTATAAAATTGTATATCATACTAAAAATGAGATACCTAAAATCTCAATAATAAGACAGCACAACCTAAAAGCTCAATAATGAGAGACAGATAAGTGTGGAATACTTAAAGATGTGTGGAACACTATCATTCTATAATAATAGAACAAGAGCCACCCAGAGATGTCTACAACCTAATTTCCAGATTCTGTGTATATGTTACTTGGCAGGGAAAAGGGGAAGTAAGGTTGCAGATGGAATTCGGTTGCTAATCAGGGAGATTATTGAATGGGCCTATATTAGACCGTTCTCACATTGCTATAAAGAAACACCTGAGACAAAGTCATTTATTTATTTATTATTATTATTATTATTTTAGATGGAGTCTCGCTCTGTCACCCAGGCTGGAGTGCAGTGGTGCGATCTTGGCTCACTGCAACCTCCTCCTCCCAGGTTCAAGTGATTCTCCTGCCTCAGTGTCCTGAGTAGCTGGGACTATAGGCACACACCACCACACCCAGTTAATTTTAGTATTTTTATTAGAGATGAGGTTTTACCATGTTGGCCAGGCTGGTCTCAAACTCTTAATCTAAAGTTATCCTCTTGCCTTGGCCTCCCAAAGTGCTGGGATTACAGGTGTGAGCTACCTCAACTGGCCGAGACCAAGTCATTTATAAGAAAAGAGATCTCACTGGCTTATGGTTCTGCAGGCGCTACAGGAAGCCTGGTAGAGGAGGCCTCAGGAGGCTTTGACTGGTGGTGGAAGGCAAAGTGGGAGCAGGCACCTCACATGGCAAGAGCAGGAGAGAAAGATGGGAGAGGTGCCACACACTTTTAAACGACCAGATCTCATGAGAACTCACAAACGCAAGGACAATACCAAGAGAGATGGTGCTAAACCATTCATGAGATATCCACCCCTATGACCCAATCACCTCCCACGAGGCCCCACCTCTAATACTGGGGATTACATTTCAATGTGAGATCCAAACTATATATTTTAAGGCCCAGGGGCCCTTAAAAGTGAAAGAGGAAGATGTGACTATGGGAGAAAGGCACAGAGAGATGCAATGTTGTTGACTTCAAAGATGTATGAAGGAGCTCCCAGTCAAGGAATGCAGGAGGCCTCTAGCAGCTGTAAAGGACAAGGGAACGATTCTCCCCTGGGCCACCAGAAAGGAGTACAGCCCTGTTGACACCTTGATTTCAGCTCAGTGAGACCCATGCTGGAATGCTGACCTCTATAATTGTCAGATAATAAATTTGTGTTGTTTTTCAGCTGTTGTGTTTGTGGTAATTTGTTACAGCAGCAATAGGAAACTAATACAATAAGCCAAAATGAACTACATACTTGAGGCTTGGTCATGTAAATATTTAAATGATACTGTGAGATCTATGGAATAACATGGAAAATATTTAGGTTCTATATTTAAAAAGCAATATACAGACATGTATATACAGTGTGGATAGAAGTAGGTTTGATAAACAAAGAAACAGAAATCTTAGCTGAGTGAATATAAAATCTGGGAGAAAAGCCAGAAAAATGTGAACTGTGAGTAATGTGAGGGGTGGAATGATGCCGATTCATTTTTCTTTTCTTTCAACTTTTATGAATTTTTCAAATTTCCTTTAATGGGCCTGCATGGAGAAAACACTAAAATTAAGTTTCAACTTCATCTGAGAAAGTAAAAATCCTATTTAGAGAGCTGCAGTGATATATATTGCCAGAGAGGACACCATCAGTCATGACTTCTGTGGTAAAATAGCAGTATTCTTCTTCATTTTATCTAGGTAGCCAGATGGAGAAACAGTTACCATTTTAGCAACTGGTACTAACGTTCCTATGTTGGGAGAGACCTATCTTAGTTGAAAAGCTGAAAAGGAGCCTTGTCAAGTTCACTAGGAGAAGGAAGTCCCCAGGCTCAGTGCTCAGTGCTCAGATTTCACTTTAAGGAAGGGAGAGGGAGGAGGAATGGGACTGAGGCTGCTTAGGCCTGGAGTCAGGAGAGGGCTGGAGTCAGGAGAGGGTTGGAGTCAGGGGAGGCTGCTTAGGGCTGGAGTCAGGAGAGGGTAGAGAAGGAAGTCCCCAGGCTCAGTACACCAGTACTCAGATTTCACTTCAAGGAAGGGAGAGGGAGGAGCAATGGGGCTGAGGCTGCTTAGGGTTGGAGTCAGGAGAGGTTAGAGAAGTGGCAGCTGGAGCTGGAAGAAAACTTTCGAAGGAAAACACAAACCTATAGCACGTTTTCAAAGGAATTCAGTGTGTGGTAGATGCGATGCCTCCCTGTTACTCCCGATCTTCACTCAAACTGTAACTTGTCCATGTTTGATTTGATTTCACAGGGAAACTGAGAAAGGCGGTGAGATTTGCATCAAGGTCAACCCTGTTGAAAATTGGGCTAGCCTGTGTGGATGGGGAGAGTATGAGATCTAAAATCACGTCTCGTGGTGTGCCTATCATGTGTCTTCAACTTTTCTGGGTGTTCACTGCCTGTTCAACATCTCCTCTTCCTAGGGTACCTCCTAACCCAAGTGTAATGTGTGGCCCATTGCAAATTAACATGTGTTTGCAAAGCTATTTCACTACCTTGAGTTGCATTTCATACACAAGAAGCCAGCCCTTGGATTCCCTGGGATTTGGGACAGTTTGTTGCAAAGCAACCACTCAACTGCTGCTCCCCTGAGAACCCATGGGGGCTCCTCACTGCTGATGTTCCCCAGGGACTGAGAAGCTACTCGCTCTCCAGTGTGAGATGGTTTTAGAGGTAGGGGCCTAAAGTTATTCAAAGGAGCCATGGTGCTTGTGCTGCCCTTAAAAGCCCAGAAGATGCTGGGAAGTGGTGTTTGTTAGAGGACCCATTGGGGATTCTATATCCTCCATGGGGTCCTTGAGAGTCAAAAGAACTTCACTCCACCAGACATCCCAGAAACAGAGCTCCTGAGGTGCCCATGATTGAAAATGAGGAATGTTCCCTAGAGACCTTCTGGACCAAATCCCGCCATTGCTCACAGGGGTCTCTCCACAGTGGCAATAGTTTCTTTGGTTTTCTCCAGTTCTGTCTTGAGGGCTCAATGAACCAGAGCTCCCTTGGGGTCAGGTGATATTCCAGAGGCCTAATGTCTGCCTCTGTGGGTGGCAAAACTCACTACCAAAACTGTGGGGGAGTAGTAATGATGTAAGAGTGTGTGTGTATGCCTGTGCCTACATCAAGGGGGAGAGGGAAGGAAGCAGAGATTCCAGATTTTGTAGGCTTGAAGCTTATATGATTTTGAGGGTCCTCTTCAAGAAAAAAATACTACATTACAAATTCAAAATTAGGTACAAAAAATACAAATATGTAGTTTACAATGAGGAAAAAAATAACAACAAATTACAACTATTAAAAAAGCTGGCAAATAACCCAAAGCATCACAAAATCTAGAACATAGCATATTAATTCCCTAACACATCTCTATACTATTTTTCCTACATTTTTTAGCTAAATCTTCCTTGATAACCTCTTCAAATGACAGTGATTTTTTTTTTTTTTTTTGTAACGGGAATAGATTCATTCTTTCCTCTATCTAGCATGACTGATAAAATGTTTTAAAAAATTATTAGGCCAGGCGCGGTGGCTCACGCCTGTAATCCCAGCACTTTGGGAGGCCGAAGCAGGCGGATCACAAGGTCAGGAGATCGAGACCACGGTGAAACCCCGTCTCTACTAAAAATACAAAAAACTAGCCAGGCGAGGTGGCGGGCGCCTGTAGTCCCAGCTAC
>NW_012104943.1:1563578-1586852 GCF_000951045.1 Mandrillus leucophaeus | reverse complement strand
AAAAAAAAAAAAAAAAAAATTATTGATAGTTTAGAAGTTGGCTTTCTGGCTGGGCACAGTGGCTCATGCCTGTAATCCCAGCACTTTGGGAGGCCAAGGTAGGCAGGTCACCGGAGGTTAGGAGTTCGACACCAGCCTGGCTAACATGGCGAAACCCTGTCTCTACTAAAAATAGAAAAATTAGCTGGGCGTGGTGCTGTGCGCCTGTAATCCCAGCTACTCGGGAGACTGAGGCAGGAGAATCGCTTAAACCCAGGAGGCAGAGGTTGCAGTGAGTGGAGATCACGCCATTGCACTCCCGCCTGGGCAACAAAAGTGAAACTCAGTCTCAAAAAAAAAAAAAAAGAAAAGAAATTGGTTTTCAGCTTCCTAATTCATTTTTGGCCATGTGGTAAATTCGTAGAATTTGTTGTCGAATTTGGAGAACCTATCAAGTTTTTTCATGTATAAGCTGTCAGATTTCAAGGTATTTTAAATTTCCTTACACAATGACTAATCACAATCTTTGAACTAATGACATCCATTACAGAATTTGTCATTGATGTCCTTGTTTAGTGGTGTATTATGATTTTTATGTTAATCATTGTCAGTATTAGTATTTCTTGTCAAATTGGCAAGAAATTTAATTTTCTTGAAATAAATTTATAAATTTATTTTTATTAGTTGGATTAGTAAGCAATCCAAGAGTCTCTATTCAAAATTTATTTCTTCCTCTTCAAATATTATTAATTTTGTTATGGTCTAAAAGAATCTTTCAATTACAATTTATTTCTCCATGTCAGAATAATTTCTCATGATTTCATTAAAAAATAGACATATATTAGTGTATATAATTTATAACAGTTTTATTGTGTAATGAGTTTAAATTGGATATGTTGAGTATCACAGTCTATTCCTGATGGGAAAGAACTTCTATTTTGACTTGAGGTCATGGAGAACTAAATCTTTTGCTTACAATTCCATATAGCTCATGCTTGGGAGAGGTTTTTCACAAAGTAGCTTTTGGCGTCTATATTTCAAATCTTGTTTCTCTTCTACCACCCCATACTGCTAGTGCTGCTAGGCACAATGATACACATTACAATTTATGGCCTCTGGCCCTACGCCTTTTCCTTGTGATTCCAAGTGAGACATCACAGTAGATGGTAGCGGTGTTCCTGAAAGCCATTCCTACATCAGGATGGCTAGTAATAACTTAAATATGAAATACAAATATATCCCACTAAACCCAAACTGTTCTTAACTCAACTTCACCTTAGGCATATTTCAAAAATGCCATGGCCATCTTCAACGCCACTCAATACAAGGAAGGGAAGCCATAGTGGGAAGAGACAGTAGTCTTACCTAATTGTGGGTGAGATTGATTAGTTTTGCAAATGTTATAAAAACATATGACCATGTGAACACGTTGCCTTAGAAGGGCCCAGTATGCCATGGAGCATTTATGCTTCCTGATCAATCCACTTTAGGGGCAGGAGTTGGTACTGGATGATATACTACTAGAACCTTCTCTATTGCTAACTCCACCTATTTTTTTTTAAGACAGGGTCTCATTTTGTCACCCAGGCTGGAGTGCAGTGGCATGATCCTGGCTCACTGCAGCCTCGACCTCCTGAGCTCAAGCAATCCTCCCACTTTAGCCTCCCAAGTAGCTGGGACCACAGGCACATGCCACCATGCCTGACTAGTTCATTTTTATTTCTTGTAGAGACAGGCTCTTTCTATGTTGCCCTGTTGCCCAGGCTAGTCTCAAACTTCTGGGCTCAAGCGACTCTCCCGCCTCAGCCTCCCAAAGTGCTGGGATTACAGGCTTGAGCCACTGCACCCAGCCCAGAAACAACTATTTAGCAGAGTTTTTCTCCCCCCACCAAATAAAGCAAGAGTTTTGCTTTTCGGGTTGACAAAGAACTTATTTGACTACTTCACGAAAGCTAATACTTTGCCAGGAATATAGGAGAAGTTAAGGGGAATAGAATTATTTCTACACTATTACGATGATAAAAGTTTCAACTTACTATGAGAACAAGAGTTCAAATAAAGTATTTTTTAAAAAGCCACCAGAAGGTGGTTTAAAAAGGCTTTATTCTCTTGAATAACAGTGCTTGCCAGTTTGAATAAGATTAGCTTTTCTTTTAAAATATAATCTAAAAAGCTTTTATAATTGATTTATTAATCATTTTTACATCTTTCATCAGTGGTCTGAAAAATCTTAATAAAGACTCTGTTGATGTTAGTAGATCCATCTCAACAACCGTAAAGACTCTTTGTGTAAATACATACTGGGAAAAAAATCTGAGTCCTGGTGTTTGGCCACTTGTTTCTGGTCCGTGTATGTATGTGTGCGTGTGTGTGTGTGTGTGTGTGTGTGTGCCCTTCTCTTACATACAACCCAACCAGACACTTTCTTTTCAAAATATTATGATCATCACTATGTCTGTTGCACCAGGGGAATTTTCAGTATTCTAAAAATAACTTCAATTCTATGGAGTCAGAGTGTTTTTAGTTACAGATGCCCAAACAGTAGGGTTTCACATCAGATCCATCTTAAAATACCATAAAAGACATAGAGAATAATGGAAGCATGAAAAATGATTTGGAAATTAGGATAATTAAATCTGATTAAAATTAACTTTTATAATGGCCAAAGGATAAAATACTGGTGTTAATGACTAATCTGAGAGGCTTGAGAGAAACCTAATTTTTTTCCTCTTCCTTGCCTTCTATTTGCCTTGCTTCCTGCTGCCTTTTTCTCTGTAATATTTTGGCATCAGCTAGAACTGGTTTGAGCCCCGTGCTTCTATCAGCCTTCATGAAAAATCCTAAGCCTAGGAGTAGGAAGCTAGGTAGACTTTAGGCAAAAGGCATGACTAAAGCAAGTTTTTCCCTTCTTGTTTTCTTTCTGGGTCACCTGCTTTTGATTTAAAATTTTTGTATAACTGGATTAAAATTTTTCCTCTTTCTCGTACATATATTGTGATAGATATAAGCAATTGGTTTTATTCCTGTCTTCAACCATGGGAAATGAATTGTTTGAACCTGCTTATAAAAGGGTGCTTATAAAAGGCACAATGGAGACTACTTACTGAATTCTAATAACTGCACAATCCTTACGAAAAGCTTGGTGGTAAGAATGAATATTCATGAGACCACCTAAGGAATGTAAAATCCATTGCTTACTATGGATATTCTGGGACTCCACGTTAGGGGTGCATTGAAACTGAACGTGTTAATTAGTCATTGCTGTTTAACAAACGATCTCCAGTTCTCAGGATCTTATAGTCATGTTTCCACGCACAGGTCTATGGGTCAGCTGTAGTTTGGCTGAAATCATCCAGGATTAGGAGAGCTTGCCTCCAGGCTGCACATTGGTTTTAGGCCCGCTTCATGTGTTTCCTCATTCTCTCTGGACCAGCAGCTACTCAGGGTATATTCTCCCCATGGGGAATCACAGGTGCATAAGATGTCATGCCCAATCACACACATGTGCCTCTTCACCTTTAAAGTTCCGGTCAACTTTGCAGAGTTTCCACTGGCTAAGCCCAAAGTCAAGGGGTGGGGACACACACTCTGTACTATTGCAATGCTAGGTGATACGACAAAGGGAGGGAGAGAAGAATTAATAACAATAATCCATCTGCCACACTGACCAAATTTTTCTGTGATTGATTTCCTCATTTGTAAAATGAAACAAAACACACACACACACACACACACACACACACACACAAACGCTATCTCCGAGAGTTGTAAGGGTTAAAGAACTTAGAACAGTGCTTGGCACGCACAAAAATTAATATAGTTACTATTATTGCTGTTGTCATCATTGTTGTGGTTTTTATTGTTTTGCTTCTGTCTTTGCCACAGCTGTTTTAAAACTTAGAGACAAACTTTCTGCCCTCTTCTGGCAAGCACGTAGGGAAATGGTTTGCACACCAAATTTACCCCTATGCTTTGTCTTACTTTCTAATGTTATTTCTCCTTCTTTGATTCTTTCGTAAATTAATTTTTGCATCCTGTTAATCGAATACACTGATGTAAGCAGTCTGTAACTGTTTCCCTGTATTATTAGTTGTAGTATAGTGAATAAATAAACAAATGAGCACTATTGGCTTGTTGCTTTTCTTTTTTATTTTATTTTTGAGACAGGGTCTTGCTCTGTTACCCAGGCTGGAGTGCAGTGGTACAATCACAGCTCACTGCAGCTTTGACCTCCCTGGCTCAAGCAATCCTACCATCTTAGCCTCCTGTGTAGCTGGGACCACAGGCATGCGCTACCACATCCAGCCGATTTTTTAAAAATTGTTTGTAGAGACGGGGTTTCACTGTATTACCCAGGCTGGTCTCAAACTCCTGGGCTCAAGTGATTCTCCTGCCTCAGCCTCCCAAAGTGCCAGGATTACAGGCATGAGCCACTGCTTCCGGCCTCTTTTTTTCTCTAAACCTTGACTTCCCATGTGTTTGCCATCTCTGTCAATGCTGCAGTAGCCCTTCTTCTGTATCCACACTAGGCAAAATCGACTTTGTTGCTCTTGTTATCACCAAACATCAGGTTATGAGTTTCTTTGTTTATTGCCTACTCCCCTGCTCTCAACTATATTTTTTACATGTCTCTTTTGTCATTGGCAAGTATAAAATAGGCATGCAATAAATATTTGAATGAAGGAATAAATAAATAAATCAGTGTGTTTGTCATTACTTCTACATGCATTCTAGCCTAGATTTTGTGTTGTGGTGTAGATAGTAACTACAGGCGTGGATTGGCTGTAGGATCCCCTTTCTTTCCACAATCTCTAGAGTCTAGTTCTGCTCCTTCCATTGCACTGAAACTGAGTTTGGTAAGGTCATTGAATACTGTCCTATTTGCAGTCCAATGGTCTTTTCTCTGACATAACCACTTTGTAAGGTATGCCACGGTCAATCACTGTTTTCTTCTTAAAAATCTTTCCTTCTGTAGCTTTTGCGACTCCAGCTTGTCACCTCTCTGGGCAGTAGTCCTTTACCTGCAGGTTAATTCACATCAGGGACACAAGAAATCAGATTCTCCCTGGGATAGAGGCACATGTCCTCTGATGATTCCTAGGGGCATTGCAAGCCGAACTTAATAAAAATTGAATTTACTTCTTCACCCTTTACCCCCAAACCCTCACTGGCTTCCTCATGCTGGTTAACTGTGATGAGAGCCACCTCATTTTTAAGCTGTCCATCTTTTTATCATTCTTGATTCTTTATCCATGCCCCTCCCCACCCCTCTCTCAACTATAATCAGTCCCTAAAATATTGACTTTGTGTGTGTTTGTTTTCTCAAAGTATCCTCTTTCCTTCTCTCAGAAAATTGTCTTGGTACAGGACCTCCAGATTCTTGACTTAACTACTTCAAGAACTTTCTAAGGCGTCTCTCAGCCTCCAGCCTCCTCCCACTTCCAACTTACTTTTCACCCTACTGCATGATAATTCTTCTAAAATGCAGATTGGTGGCTTTCCTTTGCCTTCATTGTGAAGTCCAAACCTTTTGGCATGGCATGCAAAACACTGCCTTTCTCTCCTCTTCCATTACCTCCCAACTTCCACCATGCATAGTGTGCTAAACTTGAGCTACTTAGTGTTTCTTGCAACGACCAGGGCATTCTCTTCTCTTCTCTCCTTTCCTTTCTTCTCTCCTCTCCTTCTCTTCTTCTCTTTCTTTCTCTCAACTTTTTATATAGTAATCTTTAAGAATGCCCACTTCTCTTCCTTTGCCCTCTGGGATAATTTCTGCCCTTTCTCCAAGGCTCACTTCTAAAGTTCCCTCCACTGGGAAAGTCCTCTATCCTACTGCCTTTACTTACTTCCTGCTATTGAGTGTTCTTCCCTGGTGTTTCTATCACACGTTATAAGTAACTTCAATAACAGTTCCTTTCAGGTTTAGTAATAATTATTAATTTCTCCACTAGATTGTGAGATTCTTTAGAGTAGAAACTTTTTACATTATGTCTGTATTCATAGTAAATAAGTCTTAGCACATAGAAAACAGTAAAAAAAAAAAAAGTGTGGGATTGAGATAAATTGAATTGAGTTAATTAAAAACAGTATTCATTCTAGCTCTCAACTCTGGGGGGTTACGTCAGTTTTTAGTTCATCAGAAATGGTCATTTCTTTGTTTAAATGGAAATTTAACAAAATAGTGTCTAGTTGATGTTGACCTGAATCAGAATATAAAAAGTGTGGGTTTTTTTACGGGCATTTTGGCTTGTGGTTGTAAGCTGGCACCAAAATTCGTTTCAGTATGTTTAATGACATCCGAGTATGAAAACCACACGGTCATCTGGCATGGGGACAATTGGGGCTAGGGTAGAAGCAGTTACACAAATGAGACCCTGATTTGTTCTCTTCTTCTCTCGTCTTTTTTACTTCCATTGTCATAGGAGTTCTTTGTTCCTACCAGATTGAAATAGGAATGCTACTTTTTTTTTTTTTTTTTTTAAGTGGATGGTGTTAATATAGCTCTGGGGAAAAAACAGTGTCACAAAAAGCACTGGAAATGATCTCACCAACCAACCATCCATATGACCTGTATTCTGGGCTATGTTCCAGTAATGGAAATAAGTTTGCTTTGTTCCGGATGCATTTCCTCACCCAGGATCCTTTGTCAGCTCTCCTTCCCCATACATCCCACAGTGGTTATTACAGACTTATTGTTCTGGTGCTACTGCACCTCCAGAGTCACCCAGTGGCCAAGGGCACTGGCTTCAGGGGAAGTATAAACTCAGGTTTGCACCCAGTTGCTGCTCAACTCTCTAGTTGTCGATGAATGACTGAACCTCGGTCCTCAGTTTTCTCATTTATGAGATGTGGATAATAAAACCGACTCCACTGGGGTAGGTGAAGCCAATCATATAAAGTTCTTCATCCAGTCAGTACCCTGCACATAGTAATTCTGTACCATCTATTTCCATTTTATATATAAAAGTCATGTAGTTTCAACCAGATCGTTAGCTCCCCAGATCCACTTACAAAATATTACTTTCAGAAAGTTATTTCTATAGTTGAATATTTCATTTATAAACTGACTTCATCCTGAGGAATTATTCTTGTTATCTGCCACCTAGAACCCCCTTCTTAGTCTCCTAAGGCAGCTGTAACAAAGTACCACAGACTAGGTGGCTTGGAACAACACAAATTTATTCTCTCACAGTTCTTGAGGACAGTCATCTGAAGTCAAGGTGTCCTCAGAGCCATGCTCCCTCTAATACTCTGGGTAGAATCCGTTTGTGCCTCTACCTAGCATCTAGCGGTAGCCATTAATTGTTGGCATTTATTGGTTTGCAGCCCTATCACTCCAGTCTCTGCCTCTGCCTTCACATGGCCATCTCCTCCCTGTGTGTCCCTGTCTTCACATGGCATTTTCTTCTTTTCGTGGGGGACATCAGTCATATCAGGTTAGGGCTTACTCTAATGACTTCATCTTAATCTAATTACATCTATAGGGACACTATTTTCAAATAAAGTCACTATCACAGGTTATAACTTTGGTGCTTTTAGATTATCTTCTTGAAGACACAATTCAACCCAAAAAACCATTTAATGAAGAACTTTCTATCCCCAGCTATAGGAAGGGGTAATGGGAGATGAGCTTCAGGGACTATTCAGCTATAGAGTCCAGCCCTATCACCCAAGGTCAAGCTCCTTCCTGAGGTGACCCATATTCAATGACAGATTAATGCAGGGATATAGAGGCCTGGCCATCTCTCCAACCTAGAGTGACTTTGAAGGGTCCTTCCAACTCCAAAGCCCTGTGGTGTCGGTGGAGGCTGTTACTGTGCTTAGGTTGAGGTTGACTTCTCTCTCTGCCTAGTCCTGCTTCTGTCCCTAAACATTCACAGGTGTTGATCCCAACAAATGTCCTCATAATAATCTCTAGTTCAAAGTCTACTTCCTGGAGAGGCAATCTGTGACAGTACTTGAAAGGAGAGCATGCCTCCTGCAACATTTTATTCACCAGGGTTGCTACTTCCTGGACACATAGTAAATAATCAATAAATCCTAACTGGACTCATTGGGTGACATTTATCTGAATAATTGGGTAAAATTGAGTGTGCAATTTATTTGATAGTTGCCTGAGACATGAATGAATCCCCATGTAGATTGAATCCATGATGCATCACACATTCAAATGGACCACCCACCATTTAGCCCAAGCTCCTTGTTGTCACAACCACCAACAAAACATTCTCTGTAGTCTTATGTGGCATGACAGTCAGATGCTCTCCATACCTGATAATAAGATCATCGCTCAGCATGAATTCAATATAACTAGCCATAGAAATAACCAACCTAAGGCAACGGTTTGGAAACTGATGACTAAGGAGTTAAGAAATACATGTATTTCAATTCAGGGACCAGGTGCAGGGTCAGGAAAACATGGTGGTCCAAACACATTGAAAGCAACTTGCTCCAGGTAGGTATTTTTTATAATGGAGCTTAGCAGAAGGGAGCCTAAAGGGAAAGAAAGTCATTATGTCTTTAACACTAACCAGTAGGGGCAGGTATCTTTGGGCCCTTGGCAAACTCATTCCTGTAGATAAAGTGGAAACATCAATGGCACTGGTTATTAGTTCCAGATGACTCTCCTTGCTTTTCCTTCTTGCACTTCCAGGGAGTACATTGTGGTAACAGCTGACATGAGGACTGTGATCTAGTTGGCCGGAGTAGTTCTCAGTGTTAAATGAAAAAGTTGAGATTCTGCTGTATGTACCAGTCTACTGTATGTTTGGTTTGCTTGGGTCATCCCCAAGAAAGTACTCAATTATGGGTGACTTAACCTAGTTAGACAGTACTTTGGAACATGACTAGGGATATATAATCACTTGATCTAGAAGCCAGCTTGTCTCTTCAGCTGACATCTCTGCCTCCCTACTTTCTGTAACTGTATTTTGTTTTTATGGTCTACTGAAAATGAGCCAGAAAACCCAAGTGAACTGATCTTAACTACATTAAGAAATATTTATATGTATCATTTATTCATTGAACAAACATTTGTTGAGAGTCTACCATGTGCCAGGAACTGTCATGTCCAAGGGGGTTGATATGGGTTGAATTGTGTCCCCCCAAAATTTATATGTTGAAGTCCTTACCCCCACTACCTCAGAATGTGACCTTATTTGGAAACAGGGTCATTGCAGATGTCATTTGTTAAGATGAGGTCCTACTGGAGTAGAGTGGGCCCCTAATCCAATATGACTGGTATCCTTATAACTTGATCTCCAACTTCTGGCCTTCAGAACTGTGAGATAATAAATTTCTGTTGTTTAAGCCACCCAGATTGTGGTAACTTGTTATGTAGCCCTAGCAAACCAATACAGGGATTCAATAGTGTTTACATTTGAAACCACTCCTGCCTTCATAAAGCTTACAGTCTTCATGTATGTATGTGTTTGTGTGAGTGTGCCCAAATGTTCCAGCCAAGACCACCTGGAGATAGATGTGGTCAGTCAATCTCCTATTCTATGTGAAACCCAGTATCCTTGTGGACATTTCTGCAAGTTCCTGGGAACTCGAGTGCTCCAGGCCACTTCTGGCCCTACATTCTTGCTTCATCACAACTCCTATCTCCCCATCTATGGCTGATCTCTTATCTCTGCTTTTCTCATCCAACCCAGGCACTGTTTTCTTTTGTTTTTTTTTGTTTTTTTTTTCCTTCCAGGTCTTCTCACACACGGCTAATGTGTATATAGATGACTTCTCTGAAAGTTTGGAAAGATTAGAAAAAGGGATAATGTAATCATGTAAATTACTTAAAATTGAGGTAAAACATGCCATCTTCCTAAATATTTTAAGAGCTTCCCTGCACTGGGCAGTTTCTCTTGGGGGAATGGTTTCCACAAGCCCGACTTGGCTGCGATTTTGACCTGCCATTTTCTCCCTCTTCACCTTCTTCTGTTCTTTTCCAGCCCCGAATTTGCTGGTCAACTTTTATGTTACAAAATTTAGCTTTTTCTTTGTTTTTAAGTATTCTTATAGATAATGACTCATTTTTCTACCATATGAAAATGCTGATATTTGATCATCTTTGACCTACAAAAATAATAATTTCATTTTAATTAATCCAAGATTTTTCTAAACAATGACAGCTTTCTTTCTGAGTGACGGCTGCTAAAATAATAATATATCTGAAGATATATGTAGGAACATATATCTTATATCCATGCACATGCATAGAAAATATAGTAAAAAGAAAAAAAGGCCATTAGCCCTAGAGGAATGGAAAAGGGTTTTCTTTCTTTTGCACGTTTCTTTATACTTTTCTATATTTTTCCACATTCTACAGTGAACATACACTGCTTTTTATTATCAGAAAAAGTGTTCCTGCTGGGCATAGTGGTTCACACCTGTAATCCCAGCACTTTGGGAGGCCAAGATGAACGGATCACCTGAGGTCAGGAGTTTGAGAACAGCCTAACCAATGTGGTGAAACCTGTCTCTACTGAAAATACAAAAATTAGCTGGGTGTGGTGGCGGGCACCTGTAATCCCAGCTCCTCGGGAGGCTGAGGCAGGAGAATTGCTTGAACTGGGAAGGTGGAGGTTGCAGTGAGCTGAGATTGCACCACTACACTCCAGCCTGGTGACAGAGTGATACTGTCTCAAGAAAAAAGATAAAAAAAGGAAAAGTGTTCCTTTTTAAAGTAGTGCCTGTACAACAATGACACCAATACAACTAAGATATTTGTAAGTTGAGCTCTTCCAGTAGACTTTCCACACTGTTTGATGGATGTAACAGAACTAGAGAAAAGTCAGTGTGGCAGGAATTGTCATAGCAGTGGGAAATCATCATATTTTTAAGAATGAAGGTTTATTAATATGGACTTTGAATTTTAGTTTTAATGTTGTCTGATTTAAAATCTTAATGTTTTTCCTGATTATAAGAGCCATACATGTAGTTCTTAAGTTAGTTAAAACTGCACACACGTAAAAAGTCAAAATTGGATGTCCCTCCCCCGATAATTCCCATCCCCATAACTTAAGGTAAAGCCTTCCCCATAATATGAGTTGTGCAATGTATACTACATTACAATCTGGTTTGTTCACTTAAAATATATACCTTGGGTATCTTTCTCTGAAAGTATTTGTAGATTTATAAACACATTTTATTTTTCCTTTCTGCCAGCTCTAAAGGAACGCAAAAATATGGTGGGATAAGAAAACGCAGTCTTTCTCTCTCTCTTTCTTTCTCATCATACAATGTCATCAGCTGTATTAAACACAATCGAATTGGTGTTTTTTCTCAATCAGCCTACAAGGCCTCTGACCTGTCCCTAGACACTTGGATGTGAATGTGAGTGGAAGAGGAGGATGAAATCTTGGGATATTGAACCCAGTTGCTTGGTTTCTGACATTTGCATTTTGCCTCATAAACACCTTGTATCACATGAACATATAAAACATGAATTTATGTCTATTTAAATATGGGTTCTGTTCAGAGATACAAAGATCCAAGTTTAAAAAGATCAAACAGGTAATTTCAAGAAAGTGCATTTTTATCTTGAGGCACCAGATGACTATGGCATTCAAAAAATCTGTTTAGGTTTTAGTGAAAACGTTTAGAGAAAGAAGATACAACTATTTCAAGTTTAAGGTAATTTGACCTTATTGAAGACATGGATGGTTTGTGGTCTTACATAAAAATAACTTAAAATTTCCCCTAACTTTTGAACCAGTAATTCTACTGCATAGAAACTGGCCTAGGAAAATGTATTCAAGCTCATAACAAGCTTTGTACCCAAAGACAAGCATTGCAGCACTATTAATGACAATAAACAAATTAAAAATAGAAATACCTCAATCATCCAATAAAAGAGAGGTGTTCAGTATCATGGACAACCATACCTTAAACCATTACACAAACATTAAAAACAGCTATAAAGACCTGCAATAATTTGGGGAAATGTTTCTCCTTATTAGTAAGTGAGTGAAGCAGGATAAACAAGAATATGTGGACAGGGTGGTTCCAACAATGTAAAAAATATTTGTGAACCAGAGATGTAAAGGAAATACACCAGTCATTAAAGTGGCTGATTCTGAGTGGTGATTGTTTTCTTCTTTCTACTTTTCTATATGCCCAAACTTCCTGGTGAGCATGTATTTCTTTAATAACAATAAGTTTTTTAAAAACATTGTTAAAAACTGTTGGGCACGGTGGCTCACACCTGTAATCCTGGCACTTTTGGAGGCCAAGGTAAGCGCATTATTTGAGGTCAGAAGTTCAAGAACAGCCTGGCCAACATGGTAAAATCCCGTCTCTACTAAAAATACAAAAATTAGCTGGGTGTGGTGGCGCACATCTGCAATCCCAGCTACTTGGGAAGCTGAGGCACGAGAATCGCTTGAACCTGGGAGGCAGAGGTTGCAGTGAGCCGAGATCACACCATTGCACTCCAGCCTGGGTGACAGAGTAAGACTCTGTCTCAAAACAAACAAACAAACAAACAAGCAAACAAACACCGTTTTTAAAAACCAGAAAATACCCAAGCCTTGAGCACAGAATCCAAGCATCCGATCCCAGTCATCAATTCTTTGTTTCGTGTTTTGGATACTTCTTAACCTCTATGCTTGTTTTCTCATCTTCTTATTAGGGTATGATAGAATCAGTTTGGTTGTTTGGTTTTTTAAATATCCAGGTTCTTTCCTCTTACATCTGGCTTACATCTGGCTTTGAATTATGTCAAAGGTTGAATGAGGTGCTTTCCATGATTGGAAAAATACAAAACAGGGGTTGACGGTGCTGGTGCTGTAAGCTTAAGAATACAAAGAGATGGCACCGTAGGCATCAACACAATCCATAAACCCGGTAAAGCAAGCAAGAGAGATATCTACAGATATTAATAGATTATATTTACATTATTTTTCTCTCTCAATAATTTGTCTTACCCTTGAGTCTTTTTGAATAGTGGTACTGACTATGAACCAGACCTTTAAAGAAAAATGTTACAGTATGGTAATTATATGTTAGAGACACAATATTATTTGAATAGGCATCTCATCTCAATATTATCCAGACATATAATATTACCAGGACTCAAAGTATTTGAATGATGCAAATTTTCCTAACATTACTTATCACATTTAGTGTAGGCAAGTTGATTGTGGCCATATTGTCAGTTCCTATAGGTAAGTCAAATTGGACTGTTTTTTTTATGTTCTTGGGCTTCTATGGCAATAATATTTTCTGAACTCCAAAGTGTGCTCATATGATAGCTTGAAACTATATTCACAGAATCTTTCATATTGCTTCCTGTAAAAGGTGGAGTCTTATTCCTCTCCCATTGATTGTGGGCTGTAGTCAGTGACTCACTTCTAATAAATATAATGTGGCAGAAGCAACTGATGGTATGTGACTTCCTAAACTAGGACACGAAAGGCTTTGTAGACTCCTCCTTGGTGTCTTTCTTAGATCATTCACTGTCAGAGAAGCCAGCTATCATATAGTGGGAACGGTTAAGCAGTTTCATGGAGAAGCCCCTATGGCAAGGAACAGAGGCCTCCTGCCAGCAATCACATAAGGGAATCATCTTGGAGGCAGACCCTCCAGCCTCAGTCAAACCTTCAGATGGCTGCAGTCCCACTGATGTCCTAACTACAACCTCATGAGAGACCCTGAGTCAGAACTACAAAATTGCTCCCAAATTCCTAACCCACAGAAACTGTGAAATAATAATGCTGATTGTCCTGAACCCACCAAGTTTTAGGGTAATTTGTTAGTCAGCAACAGCTAGCACAGAACTTTACTGCTGGAAAACTGTATTGAAAGGTTTCATATTCTGATCTTGTAGTATCAACCAGATGACAAGAGTCTGGACTATATGGTAGGCACACAGTGGGGAGGAAAACAGACACAGAATCTGCCTTCAGGTACTTTGCAATCAAATTCCACGAATGAACGAGAGCAGTGCTTGAAATTGAGGAAATTACTTAAGCTTGCTTAGCTTGCATTTTTGAAATGGAATAAACTTGGATTTTTGAAGTGGAGAATAATAAGCTTTGATTTTTGAAATGGAGAGTAAATGGAGTCTACTTTAAGAGTTGTTATGAGATTGTAAAATAATATTAAATAAAGTAGCTGGCACTGAGAGTTATTACTCCATAAACACTTGCTATTATCATTACAGAGGTGGATTTTCATCATTGGATTTTTTTTCTGACCTCAAGCCAGAACCCCTGCCTAATGACAAAAATGTATAAGCATGGCACTTGTGTGAAAGGTGGCATTTTTCACTGATAGTTTTGAAAAATTAGATACTTTACTAGAAACAGCTGTCTATTGTTTTTCTCAAAACTATCTGTGTGAAAATCTTTTAGGGAAATTAAGGGGCCATGGTTTCAATTTGATTCGGTGCCTATCGTAAGTTGCTTGTGAGCATGTATTTTCATTACTAATCATTTAGAATAATAAATAAGCTAAGCACCCACACTGATGTGCCAACATACTAAATGCCATCAGCTGTTTTGTTGAAAGGTAGAGTAATATTTCTTATGCTGGATCATGCATGTAATATTTTATTCCAAAGCTATCCTCTGAGCATTTAGATAAATAATTATCCATTATCACATCATTTAATTCAAAACTATGACTTCCCCCTTTCCCTAATTGAAGCGTTTGCTTCAACTCCATCTCATCAGTTATGCTGAGTTCTTAAGTCATTGAGAAAAGGGGGCCTGACTCACATTGACTGTGTTTATCTTCTTTTGCTCTAGTATTCCAGGACTGATCAAGAGAAATGGCTCAGAATCTACAACTTGGATAGATGATCAGCAATTTTCAGAGTCCAAATCTAGAAAATTGATGTGAAGGTGAAATACTAGGTGACTATGAGAAAGACAGTTATTTCCAACCAGAGGCTGTTCTACTTCACTGACAGTTTTCTTATATGCATAATTGAGGCCTTGGATGACTGTGTTGTTATGGTAACCATCACTGTATATCACACTAAAATCTGGTGTTTAAATGTACTAGAAGCATGAAGCATACATTTTTCATATTTTTCCAAGTTCATTTTTCATGATTTCATATAGCAGTCCAACATGAAACATTTATTTGAGTTTAAAAAATCATAAGTATATATTCTCCCACTTTGAGATTTACTACCTTCTGTGACTGACTGCAATAGCAATTCACCTTGAAATGGATTTAATACATTTCAAACAATTAGACTTTCTTTCAAAGAAAGAAGATGGAGAGGGATTGTACTTGGTGGTCTTCTATGGGGCTAATGTGCAGCCCTTGCTCCCTGATATAATCAGAATTAGCCTTCAGATTCCAAATTATGGTGAGACAATGTGCAGGGGTTTCAAATGAGGTGTGACATTTTTGCTTCAATAAGGATAGACAAATGTCAACATTTGCATGCCACTCTGTTTAATTTATATGACAAAATCAGGGGCTTCTTGACTTGGGTACTGGTTGCTCCTGCCTTCCTCTTTTTATAGCAGCTACTACCGGATGGGTTTGGCACATGGATGAGACACAGTGTTCTCATTATTGGAATTGCTGGGATTCAAATAATGAGGAGAAAGCTGTAGATTATAGTTAAATGCAGAACACTAATACTGATTTTTAAAAAATCGTTCAATAACCTAATTAGGCAACTACCAAGGATGTCCTGAAAATAATTTTGTGTGAAGTGCTTATATCAAGAGAAAGATTCATATCCATTTAACTGACACATTTAATTCACATTATTCCTCTTTCTGTAGGAAAAGATTATATAACTGGAAATATCATCACAAATGGAAATAGAACACAGAAAATCCTGATGTTGAATAAATTGCTGATCTAGTGTGAATTTTTGCAAACATTTCTTAGATAAAACTTAGTTTTTTTAATATTAATATTACAATACTCATTGCTGATACTAGAATATAATTTTAAGAATTTGTAAAGCTCAAAGATTTCGAGGTTTAAACCTGTTTTTTTCAATATTGAAAATAACTTACTGATTGCATCCTTTTCTTATTTTCATTTTTTAAATGAAAAGACTATTCCAATCAAGTGGACAATCTTGTTAGAATATATCTTGAGAGAGAAAAAAAAAAAGATTTTCTTTTAATAGCTGCAAAGTTTTAGGATTAAATTTATGACTTTTAGAAATGGAAACAAAAATAAAGATTAAACGAATTAAAATGTCCTTGAGCCAGAAAGTAAGATAGGATGGACAGGTGTATCAGTCTGTTTTCACACTGCTATATACTACCAAGACTGGGTAATACAAAGGAAAGAGTTTTAATTGACTCACAGTTTCACATGGCTGGGGAGGCCTTAGGAAACTCACAATCATGATGGAAGGCGAAGGGGAAGCAAGCACCTTCTTCACAAAGTGGCAGGAAGGAAAAGAGAGAGCGAAAGGGTAAGAACCTCTTATAAAACCATCAGATCTCCTGAGAGCTCACTCACTATCGCGAAAACAACATGAGGAAAACTGCCCCCATGATCCAATCACCTCTCTCCCTTGACATACAGGGATTACAGTTCGAGATGAGATTTGGGTGGGGATACAGAGCCAAACCGTATCAACAGGTGAACGTCATCTAATTTATTTTGCTTCAACTCAAATACCACAAGCAAAACCCCAGTTATTCAGTGATCTCACTAAATAAATATCCCACACTTGAGGCCATAGGGAACGGAACTAGGCCAAAGCAATTTCCAATCCATCCACTACTGAGGAAACTGCTGACTTGCAGTGAATTTCTGGAATGGGTGTGTGGTATAGTCAGAGAAAATTGCCCTATGCCTAGAGAACTAGCATCTGACTTTCCTCACTAGGAGTCGCATCCATCACAGCTCCTGATCAAACAGGTTCTGCATTCCTGCTCAGCCTACGAAACCAGGGACTACGTTCTTGGTACAGAGCACCCAATCATGATGCCAAATTAGAGCAGATCAAGGTCCACACTAGACTGCGTATATTAGAACATTTTAATCATAGCCAATAGTTCTATTGGACATCACTGTTTTAGATGTAAAACAAGTGATAAAAACTAATCAAGATTAAAGGTATGTCTGTAGACAAATTTCTTGACATAACATACAAGCTGTGAGTGTTTCAAATTTTATGTCTTAGAAATGAAATAGAAACATGTTTTGGTGACTAAGAGAAAGTAAATAAGGAAATAAAGCCTGCATCTAAAATAGTAAAAACATAAAATTTAACCAAACTTTAAAACTGTATTCAGCAAAAATGTATAGCTCTTCCTCATACCAGATACCGTGCTAGGTATGGATTCAAAAATAAAGAGACATAGATCCTAGCCTCGCAGTGTATTCTAAAGTTCAAAGAAAGTCAGGCGCGGTGGCTCACAGCTGTAATTCCGGCACTTTGGGAGGCTGAGGCGGGTGGATCACTTGACGCCAGGAGTTCAAGACCAGCCTGGCCAACATGGCGAAACCCTTGTCTCTACTAAAAGTACAAAAATTAGCCAGGTAAGGTGGCGGGCGCCTGTAATCACAGCTATTCAGGAGGCTGAGGCAGGAGAATCACTTGAGCCTGGGAGGCAGAGGTTGCCGTGAGCCAAGATTGCGCCACTCTACTCCAGCCTGGGCAACAGAGCAAGACTCTGTCTCCAAAAAAAAAAAAAAAAAAGCAAGTGCAGAGTGATACAAATGAGTGATGCAAGCAATCAATACCAGAGAGACCTTCCCCCAGGTGCACAGAGGTTCTCTGGAACATCTGTGAGAACTCCTTCAGGAAAGGGCATTCATTTCCCCAGCTGGTGGCCTATTGCCACTGACTGCTCACAGCCATTGCCCTTCTCAGCAAGGGAGCCATCCAGCTCAAAGTTATGCCTCATCTCTGGGGGCAGCCCACATCTGGTGATTGGCTGATGTGGGATTATAAAGGCAGGGCCCCCTGTTGGAGGCGAGACAATTCTGAAGAGCCATCGCAGCTCCAGAGCTTGCCAGAGGCTATGGCCTCTGTTACAAATGCCTTGCAGTTGAACTCCACCCTAATTACAGGTGCTAGTCCCAGTGGGCTTCCTGCATGCAAATCCCCATCTCAGAGTGGTATTCACAACGTGGGGGGAAATAAAAGTGGTCCAGGGTCTAATTACTAGTCTCAGGATCAAAAGTCTGACACAGTCAGCACACTATGGGTGGGACTGTCTTTGAAAGGTGCATTGATATTGGCCAAAAATGATACTGATAGGTAAAACGAGGATGTCAGTGTGTTCATTAATAATGAGAAATGTGAGCATCAGAAAGAGCAATATACTCTCCCTGTAGCCCACTATATGTAGAAAACCAAATTGTCATCACCAGCATGGAGTCAGAGTAAAGGCTCTCCCTAGATGACTCAAATGTGTGTTGGAAATAGGCCAAAACAGGAGAGAGGTCTTGATAGTGGCAGTGAAATGACTTTGAGGAGGAAGTTAAGTAGAAATTACTGTAACAGCCCAGGCAGCATATGGTGAGGGGCTGATTAAGGAAACGTCAGTGGAATGGGAAAGATGGAAACAGATATAAGACTCATCTAGGACTAATTGTGATAATGATGTAGACATAACCTGCTATTCAGAACACCTGAAAAACCAGTACTATTTTAAACTTCTCATTAAATGGTTTGAACGTATCAAAACTTAATAATTAAAAAAAATTATTACCATATTCATTGTCACTGTCAAATGCTTTATCAGATTTGGGAGTTCCAAATTTTGAGTTCCTCATGAAATTAAAATTTAGACTTGCAACTTTATTTTATTTTCTTTTTATGAGAATTTGTCAGCGGGAATTGTGAAAAGTGGTTATAATATTCCCTGTTGTAGGTGGAAAATGGAAAAGGAGTTGATCATTATAGATGCAAAGCAAAATTTGGAAAGCAAGAATTAGCAAATGCTTCAATTTATTTTATTTTTTACAGTCGTTTATGACGGCTTTATTCATAATTGCCAAAATTGGTAGCAATCAAGATGTCCTTCAGTGGGTGAATAGATAAATTGATACATCCAGGCAACGAAATATTATTCAGTGCTAGTGAATACCTCAATTCAAAGCATCATATAAATATTAGTGTTAAATTGGGTAAGTAATAATTCAGATATAAAAATGTGATCTCTAAAAGCAAAAGTAGAAAAAAATCAAAATAAAACAGGAAAAAAATGTGATCTAGGGAAATTGGCTTATTAATAAACATTCATTAAGTGCCTACCAGGGATGTCTAAGGCACTGCACCAAGTCAAAAGAGAAAACAAAGGTTAATTACACCTGATTCCCAACTGCCAGGCACTTAACTAACACCCAGGAGTAATGAACTAGGAACCTCCCCTGAGACGGGCAACAAAATGTCCTATGAGTGACTAGCCCTAAACTACCTCTCTTATCTTCATCTTATATTTTTGGGCCTCAGAATAGCATGCTGGATTAGCCATGTTTTCATATTGCAATCTACCCAAACATAAAATGACGGCTTTCTCCTCTTCCCTACGATCTCGCAGAATTACCAGTAGACACAAGACGGTGGGCAGCCATTTAAGCAAAGAGAAAATTCAAGGTGAATAGTGATTAATGTCCAAAAGAGGGAGGTCATAGTAAAATCAGATTTGTGTTATTTACTAGGCCTAATTTTGCAAAGTTTTGGGCTTGGGGTTGCAAAGGAAACAGAGCTTTTAGAGATACAGCAAGTCCACAAGGAAAATCCAGCACTGGCTGGAAAAATATCAGCTGAAGTGCATAGGACAAGGCCCCCTTATCTCTGCAAGAGAGAAAGGGCTTTCTTGGGGGAAAATATCATATGGATGCTGGCTCTGTTGGCTTCATGTGACAGTGAGGAGGACAAGTCAAACCAGGTCACACCAAGCCAAGCACATTTCTCAGCATACCTGGGAATCACACTGCAAGTGACATACTGCCAATTTGACTGTTACTCCTCTGTACTGAAGTGAATAATAGACTTGAACTTGGAACTCCATGGAGCTGCATGTTCTTTGGGGCCCAGGAATTATTTCATTACAGAAAACCAGCTGGTTGCATATGCTATTTCAGAGAGAAGATGAACTGATAGGGTCACTCCCAGAGAAAGGATGGAGTGAGGCTGTGAATCCCAGAAAATGAGGTCTTTGCAAGAAAAAAAACCTCCACTTTCTGAGGGCAATGCTGAACTCAACAGAATTTTCTGTTTGAAGCAACTGCGTCTCCTGCTTTTGGTGTTTTTTTTTTTTTTTTAATTGTGTTATTGCTTATCGCAGACCTTTTCGGTTGAATTCGAGGTTTTCTGGTTTCAGCCGGTTCTGCAGTTAAATTTTGGAATATGCTCTCTGCTTCCTTCTCCCACCTCCATCTGCATGTGAAGAATAGTACCCACAGATAACCCAACAGTATTCCAACTAGAGGGCAAGATCATCCAATTCCTTGCTACTCAAAGTGTGGTCTTGGACCAGCGGTATCAGCATCATCCGGAAGTTTGTGGAAAATGCACAGTTTCATGCCATACCCCGTGCCTGCTGAATCAGAATCTGCATTTTAACAAGATCCCCAGGTGATTTATGTGCATGTGGAAGTCTGAAAGCAATGGTCTGACTCAGTGATTCTTACAGCTGAGCATTCACCAGGATCACCTGAGGGGGTGACTTGTATACCATATAGATTAGGGAGGGGGTGCACCTCCGAAGTTTCTCACTGAATACATCTGAGATGTGGCCCGAGAATTTGCAATTCCAACACGTTCTCAGGTGATGCTGACGCCACTGGACTGGGGATTCCATTCTGAGAGGCACTCATTTTATTCATTCTCCACTTACTGAGGACCCAAATACTCCGGAGTTCAGATTCCAGCTGTGTGACATCAGGCATTATCCTGACCTCTCTGAGTCCACAATTCTTTCTGTATCACATGCAGATAATACCAGCCTTGCTGGATGTTGTGAGAATTCCAGGAGGTTTTGAAAAGCCAAGCGCCTCACCCATGCCTGGCCACAGAATGTGCTCTTCAAAGCATGGGCCACAGACTAGCAGCATCAGCATCCTCTGGCAGCTGTGAGCAGCGTGTGATAAATGCTGATTCTTGGGCCTCACCCAAGTCCTGTGGTATCAGAATCTGCCTTTTCACAAGACCCCCAGGTGAGAATGATGTGCATTAAACGCTGAGAAGAGAAGATCTATAAACTCATGGTCCCCATTTCCCAGTTCCAGCTCAGGATATTGACGCTTAGGAAATGGAGGTTTCTCACCTCAGAGCAGGAATTACAAGCTGGAGCCCCTAAATCCCGCCTCAGTGTGCTCACTTTCTCAAATTCCAGCCATGGAATGAGGACTGGAGCCCCCAGTTCAGACCTGGACACTCACCACGATCTACCCACAGGTTTGCAGAGTACAGTGAGGCAATAAAGGCATGAGACGTGCGTTCAGATGAGCTTCCCTCCTAGCCCAGAGTACACTAAGACGCAGATTCAGCCGGAGAGGAGGGAAGGTATTTCTAGACCTTGGGATTTGCTTATTTGACTTTTTGATCGCAGTTGTTTTTTCGTTTTTTTGTTTGTTGTTTTTGATATTTACAAGGAGGCTCTACTTGAAAACTTGTGGGCAGGAGAGGAGTGAGAAAGAGAAGGGATGGAAGCAGAGGCCCCACAGGATCTCAAGATTCTAACATAGAAAGAACGGAGACTCTCTGGGCTGCCAAGGAGAATGACTTGTTCACAGGGAGAGCTGGTTTCTGTCGGAACAAATGGCGCGGCTGAGTTCCCACCACAGAAGTCAGCCCCCTCAATGTTCTGGTGTGTGATTCTTTGGGAACAAAGTACTGTTTGAGAGGCATTACCATTGGTAGCTATTTTATTGTACAAACCAAATAAAAATGAATCTGTCCTGAACAGTCTAATGAACAAAAACGACACAGAAGTGACTTCAGCAGGGGTGGGGAGGCAGCACTGCTTTTTGCATATTTATGAATAATGACAGCTGAAAAACGATCTGACAGGAAATAGAAATAACATGATTTATTTCATGATGAATAAAATTCTGGAACATTTTGGAGACTATCACCAGCACCGCCCCCCGCCCCCCAGACAACCCTGCCAATGAAGTGGCCCTTAACTTTACGGTGAATTTTGTCATTGAACTTTCTCTTGGACACCTTTTGCACTGTGATAGAAGGAGTTTGCTCTCATTTTGTTAAACATCTTGGACCAGGATCACTTTCTTTTCTTGAGGCTGAAGAAGGCTGAACAAACATAAACAAGCCATCGCCCCAAATACCCTAGCTACCAGATTTATAGTGGAAATCAATACAGTGGTATTCACTTTATAGCTGGAAGAAGTTCAGGGATGGAAAGTAATTTATCCAAGGTCATAGCCAGTCCACGCTTGGGCTAGGCTTAAAATTTAGATCCCCTGTCTGCAGCCTCTTGATATATAAAACATAAACATAAAAATGATGACTTCCAAGCAAAAGCCAGCTTTTAAACTTTTGAGTCTTGATGTTGATACTTAGCTTTTTTTTTTTTTCCTTCCCTATTCCTTAAGCACTGACATCTCCTGAATACAGCACGAGGGTGATGTCCGGGAAAGCAGAAGCAACTCTGGGGAAAACAGATTTCAGCTAGCCCTTAATCAAAAGCCCACTTCTGAAAATTTGGCCTCCATTTTGAGACTGAGCAGAGCCCCTTTGGATTAACCCACTGTTCAACTCCTTTAACGAATAAGAACTCTGAGAAATTTGCATCCTACCTCCCCAGTTCCCAAATACACTTCAAAATTCAAAAAGATGGAAAAATCAGGCAGTGGTTGCCTCTAAAGGGGAGTGGGGCTGTGATTTTTTTTGCTGGGAAGGAAGGGGCAAGAGGAAACTTTTTGGAGTGAAGGTAACGACTCATTTTCACAGAGGTCTGAGTTAGGTGGTGGGGTATGTATGCATTTGTCAAAACACATTGAACGGTATGTTTAAGATTTGTGTCTTTCATTATATGTTAATTTTCCCTAAAATAAAATCCTGCATAATAAAACAGACACCCTAAGAAAATATTTGGGACAGTAATAAGGTTAAAAGCTAAAAGTGCTAAAGTGGCATTTTTATCAGCTCCTGTCATTATCTTCACCAACCACAAAATATAAAAGTTTTTTGACCATCTCTGTAGAGGGAAGTGGGTAGAAGTTCTCAGAAGCCAAAGCCTATATCTAAGTAGAGAGTGTGTGTTCTGGGGCCATTGTCTTTCTGCTGGCATTGCCAGGAAACCAGATCTTTGCCCCTGGAGGGAGCAGGCTTCCTTTACCAGTCAATTCTTAGGTAAAAATAGTTGCTGGGGTAGGGACATGTGT